>NC_053131.1:13463773-13708773 GCF_010015445.1 Perca fluviatilis | reverse complement strand
AGCCTGTTTGTTCACTTAAGCCCAGCTGTTGGGAATGAGGATTTTTTAGCATTTAGTTTTTTTTGTGTAACATTTTGAAAGTTTACTGAAAATCCCCTTGACAGTTGGATGGAAACATAGCTCGTCCCTCCTCTCCTATCGGCTATTTTGCCTTTCTGGAAGCAACCTTAAACACATATGAGGACTGTGGACGGGTAGGTTTTACTGATTTTGACTTTTGCTGTCTCTCTTTTGCTTTCTTTCTGCCATTCCTCCTCCCTCCTCCCCTATCTCCCTATCTCTCTGTATTCTATATCGCCTTAATCGGTCTTCTGATCTGTGTAGGCAGCACTGACACCGCTTTCTTCTTCACTTTCATCCCTGTATCTTCTTCCTCTGACGTCTCATCTGTCCAGGTACAGGCCCCCCAGGGGGGAAACACCAGAGACATTAGAGTCACTGTCTGATCCTAACTGAATCATTGAATTTGTGTCAAATATATGTCCACATACGTGTGTGTGTGTGTGTGTGTGTGTGTGTGTGTGTGTGTGTGTGTGTGTGTGTGTGTGTGTGTGTGTGTGAGTGTGTGTGAGATGTGGTAGTTTGATATCATTGGCGCTCTTTCATCAGTGAGGTGATTCTCCTGCTATGTGTTTGAACTGCAGTGAATCAAAGACAGCTTGTTGTATAGCTGCAGCTGTGGCCACATCACCTGCACACTGAATTTACAGGGTCTTTATCTCGCTCTTCTCTCACTCTTTCTTTCTTTTTTGCTATGTCTGTAGCTTTCTGGGCTTTGCTTATTTTTTAGCTGCCTCTTCTTTTTCCCGGGGTGCATGATGCGAGCTTCAGAAGCTAAATTCAGACCGATCCCTCTTTCATCTGTTACTTGGCACACTCGCTACAGTTAACAGTTACCACAGCATGTAATCTGTACAATTGTATAGTTCCAGCTGTACTGAATATTTGATAGATTTGCAAAGTCTCTTTGCTGAGTCACAGGAGAGGGATAGGAACACAAAGATGGAATGTTGTACTAAAAAGACTGCCACTTTGGGAGATACTAACTTGATTTATTTCACTCAGGTGAACTTTTACACAGAAAGAGGCCTGTGGATATGTTCCTCCATCAATTAAGGTGAAACTCTTTCAATGCATTTCTGGGCTTGTGAGTATTATTTAAAATGTGAACCTATCCTTTATCCCCACATTTGGATTTTTCCATTAATAACTCACACTCTTTCTTTTGCAACTTTCAATTATAGAAAAGTTTGTACTTTTACTCAGCATAAAGATTGCAAAATAGAGCATAACAATTCGAATACCTTAATTTAGGGTATCTATGCCAATAGTTCTGATCCCATACAGGAATGTTTTCCCCTTCAAATTCAGAATCTTTACATCACCTTTCGTGGAAATCATTGGAATAATTTTTATGTAAGACAGTAAAATGTGGCACTAAAAATGCGACTTGAGTCGACGGCATGCTGTGACTGAATGAATGTACAGTAACTTATAGTGGAAACATTACATTTAATGTTTACATTGAGAAAGAAAACTGTATTAAATTGGGTTTGTCAAGTCATGGTCAATACTTGATCTGCTTAACAAGGTATTGACGCCAACACAGACCTGGTGAATTGCATCAGTGTTTCCTTTAACGTAACGCTGTTATTAGTGTATTAATTACTGCATCCTGTAACTTTCAGTGTTGGAAACGTTTGTACTCTCCTCTGTGGAGAATAAAGCTTACAAAAGTCTATTGCACATTCTATTGCAGCAGCAAGAGAGTCCATCTGTTCTTCTTGATTTATACAATTATAAATATCTGGATTTTCTCGATAAGCCTCCCAGGGATCTTATCTTTGCTTGTTTTATCCGTAAATTTGCTCATGAATTTGCTCTGTCCCCTGTTTATTTCTGTCTTCCTATCAATTTCTTCTATCTACATCTTAGATAATAGAAGGGCATACATCTTGATTTCTAGAGAGGATTTGTGTGAACTACATATATCTCCTGCCACACCCAGTGTCAGCTCATTCTATTTTGTTACGGCATAGAAAGTTAAAGCTCCTTCTGTTGAAGTTTTTGTAAAGTTGTATTTAAAAGTTGCAGTGTGTCTACAACGTCAACATACTACAAGGTAAAATGAGCTACAATTAGAATCATAATACAATCCCATGCTTTGGCTCTCCCAGTCCGTACGGTTTGATTATCCTAATTAAAGACTGAGTTTTAAAGCATTCGTCTCAGAAACCGAGCGACCAACTTCATGTTTACTACGCTGCTGTGTGTGTGTGTGTGTGTGTGTGTGTGTGTGTGTGTGTGTGTGTGTGTGTGTGTGTGTGTGTGTGTGTGTGTGTGTGTGTGTGTGTGTGTGTGTGTGTGTGTGTTTGTTTGTTTGTTTGTTTGTTTGTTTGTGTTTGTGTGTGTGTGTGTGTGTGTGTGTGTGTGTGTGTGTGTGTGTGTGTGTGTGTGTGTGTGTGTGTGTGTGTGTGTGTGTGTGTGTGTGTGTGTGTGTGTGTGTGTGTAATTATACTGTAATTTCATCATGGTAACGTTGTGATTAAGCTTGTGATTTACTGGTTTATTTGTAGCAACATTGTATGGAGTTTCACGATAGAAACCAAAACAATCCAGTGAGGGGCTACGTGGGCCGTGTGCTGCTGGGAACCAGAGGGTCGTTTAGTGGGTGGGTCCTCAGGGACTTGGGCTGGGACTGTGTCATTGTTGTTGATAAATGCAGTCCCACAGTTTTGGAGCCAAAACATACAGCACACGCAAACACACATACACAGAAAAAAAGTTCCTGCCTGAAAATCAAATACCGTTTATAGATGAGTGAAAATTTGGCATCATTATAATATCATCTTTCAGAAAACCAACTTTTCATACACTCATGCGTACGCCTCACATGTTTTCACTGATGCTTATGTTCACATGCCCTGAGAATCAGATACTGTATGTATGCTCACACACACACACACACACACACACACACACACACACACACACACACACACACACACACACACACACACACACACACACACACACACACACACACACACACACACATACTGTATAAATGCACCCAAACACATGAAAGCCGAAGTTCAGAGACGTGGATGGCAGCCAGAAAACACACAACAAATAGACTGTAGCCTCCTCCGTCATGCCTACGCCATCCGTCCTTTCAGTCACACAGAGAATATTTTGGTACTTTCTTGTTTAGTCACTTTCTTGTTTCCTTGATTCCTCTTCTTGCCTCCTTCTTACCTCTTTGACTGTATGTTTACAATCATTATAGAACATGTCATAAAAACGCATAACTGTTTTCGCTAAGGAACTGGTTATATAAATTTACATAATTGTTTTCTTATTTTCTTGTGACGATTAGTTAAACCAAAAAGTGATTTAAAAAAAAAAATGTTTTAGAAGTCAAATTATCAAAGTATTCACAAGTGAAAACAAAAATTAGAGGAAAGTCTCATAATATGAATGTGATTCTATTTTTTTTATTTTTCTTCCTTTCTCATCTCATGACCCACTGTGGGGGTCCTGACCCTGGTTGGGAACCACTGAATCAAAAAAACAACATTGCACAATCAACAATTCCATATTTTCCATAAATATTCTGGATTATATTTAATGAAAATATTAATTCTGCATACCTAACATAGCAGAATATAAAACTTGTTAAAAATGTGATAATCTGTCAATCATTTCAGTCAATTTTTGAGCAACAAGGCCAAACATAATTTTTTTTGGTGAGGATTTGGTACTTTAATCAGTTTTGTATAGTGATTCTTTTAATATCTTTTGGTTGTTGTACTCATAATGTGTAAGCCTATTTTCTTTTACAATTACAAAAGGATGAAAACAGCTGTCCATCCACATGATGCAACAGTCCAATCCTGTTTCCATTTGTTTCTGTTGCATCTTGAGAAGTGGCATGTTTTCTGGCATTCATGGGTATAAAGGGGCAAAGGAGGTGAGCATAGGAGTTGAGTATTGAGAGTCACCCTCTGGCAAGGCAGGCTGTTCAGAGAGAGACTGTGACATATATATATATATATATATATATATATATATATATATATATATATATATATATATATATATATATATATATATATAGGCAGGCCGTGCACTTCAGGACGTCAGCGCTGCCCTCCGTACGCCCTCCTCCTATGGATGCATCATACATTTGCACACCGACAGCAGAGTAATCACACTGTGGGACTGCTTTCTCATAAGTCATGTTGTGAGTATCCATCTGATTGACATGATGAAAAGTGATGATGATGGATTGCAAATTAGAAGGGCTAAAAAGAGAAGCCATTCTCTAAACAGAGACAAACATTTGAGGTGACAAATGTTTACTCTTGTCTGCCTTTTTTCTTTCCCTCTCTCTAGCTCAGTTGTCCACGTGGATGTAATGCTGGCATTGTTGGGCGTGAGGATTTATGTGTTTCTGAGTGAGCATGTGAACATGTGTGGATGTGATGAGAGGTGTTTTAACCTTACGTCTGTGGAGTTTTCTTTTCTCCTCAAAATGTCAACGTCTCTCTCCCTTCTTTTCTGTCTCCTTAAGCATGACAGACTTCTTCAATTCTACTCTTAAAGTCTGAATATCTCCTCTGCTAAAACCCAGGTCTTAATCCCCAACAGTGCAGTGTGTCACTGGAAAAAAAAGAAGAGAGTTAAGGAGATGGGAAGCTTTTAAAGACACGGACGAATGACTGATGCTTTTGAAATGAGCGAGTATTTCCCAAAAGATGAAACAATCTCTGGACTTAACTTGACACAAAGGCCCAAAGCTTTTTGAATAGAGCATTATAGCAAGCAGCTCCTCTCTTGACTTTATAATGAGGCTTTTTCGGGAAGTTGCTCTTTATATGCTGACTGAGGGGTGGAGACGGGGCAAAGCCAGTTTCCCAGAGGTTGACAGACTCCTGACTTCAAAGGCCGACAACAGTCACACTGTCACTGCTGCTGGAGGAGCCAAATCCTGAAGGATCACAAGTGTGTGTTTGTGTGCGCATTTCCAGTGGTGGGGAATTACACTTTGAGATTGTTGATGTGAAAGGGCCACTTAAGGCAAGATGGCAGGTATTCAATTGAATAATGGCTTGTTGCTCTGTGTTTAAACTGAAATGGTAGAGATAAGTATCCACAATGATTATTTACTATATTCATGTATCAGTTTTGATTATGTGGTACCAGTTTCATCTGTTGCAAGCAAGTGTTGATTTGCTGGTTATACGGAGGAGATAAAATGAGAAATACAACTTAATGCAATAAAAAGGGGCTGAAAACATTCGTAATCAGTCTGATTGTCTTTATATTTATTATCCTTCTGCGGAAAGTAAGAACTCAAATCCTTCACCGTGAAGTTGGCGCCTCTTTCCAAGCATTCAAATGTGATTTAATGAATCCATGAATAGTTTGCAAAAGTATGCACCCTTTTTTCAGCCATTACTGTCAGTTTGGTACATGCACTTCTACGGGTGGTTGGTGTGGGAGGTATAAACCTCTCTCCGCACCAAACTGTGCGAGTGTAGGTGTCAGTGTGGGTCTTGTGTTTGTGACCAAATGCATCTTACAGCGCCTACTGTTTGTGTGTATGTTTGCATACGTGTGTGCAACGGCCAACAGATGTGAGACGCGGACATGGAAGACTTGGCAGTATACTGACAGGATGACTGTGTCTGCCTTCCATGTCTGCCAGGAGCTCAGTAACTGACTGGAAAATTTTGAATCGTAGTGCACACTCATGTTGCTCATCTTGCTCATTTTATATGGAAACACACACACACACACACACACACACACACACACACACACACACACACACACACACACACACACACACACACACACACACACACACACACATATTATTTACTTGCATCTAATGGTAAGCATCCCAGACCCACACGCCTACTTGATATATAGCATTTACTCCCCTCTCAACTTTTATGGAAATATGCACGCGCACACACACACACACACACACACATACACACGCACACACGCACGCTCACACACTGAGATATGAGCCAATGACACATCCCAGCAGCATACGGTATGCCGTCATACCAATTGCATGAGGGATTTGAGGCAGATGAAGACTTGACTTGGGTTTTGTAGGAGATTTGTGTGCTGCTTCTGGAGAGCGAGTGAGTGAGTGTGTGTTGCACCACTCCAGATAAGGCAGGGCTAACAAGGCTCTTGGCCTCCCTCTGACCTACCTTACACAGCCACATACTGCAAAGCTTCTCATTCTTCATATTGACTCACAGTAGTGATGATGAGGAAACCCAGTTTTACCCCTGTTCTGCAGCTCTTTGAGTAGGTTTATAACGTGTAAGGTGGAGATGGGAACAGATTGAACCAACAATCATTTAAATAATTTTAGTAGGAATTTAGTGAAAGGCATCTATTGATAAAATATCTATAATGGGATATGACATATCACCTGAGGTTTAGGTCATCATGATGATAAACTCTATGGCCTGGAGCTAAATGCTGCCTTGCATGTCAGTAATACCATAGTTTCTATAGGAGCATTGGCAAATTGTCACTATTACCTATTAAACCTCTTACATTTTGAGACATCTTGTATAAAAATTCAAATGTCAGCCTATAGGTGGTGGTTCTACATCAAATCTTTAGTTGTCGTCCTTCATCCTTTCAATCATGTTCATATCTAAGAATCTTATGTAAGAAATTCCCCAGTATGGAGGTCGTGATATGTGGTTGACAGCTCTGAAATCTAGTAAGGACGCTTTGAGTTTGGATTATTTTGTTATACAGTACATGCTGTTCCCAAAGGTCAAAAATGGAGTTCCATGCTCAAATGCAAATTTTCTTTTCTCCCACTTGCTCCCCGTTAAATTCTGAATTCAATTAAAAATCATTTCTCTCACTTTCAGAGCTGTGCATGGCAGGGGCGATGTCCTATGTTAGTGCGTTACTACAGCTCTATTATCACAAGTCCACCACTTACTGTACGTCCTCTGAGCAAGGCTTGCTGGGTGTATTGTTTCAGACATGAAACCAAAGATTATCAGCTTTTGAGATCTGGCACTCACTCCCATTAGACCTTTTAAAAAGCATTTTTTTTCCCATTATATCTGAGGTTTATCTTTTTCTTTCATGTCTTATTGTCTAACTATTTAGCACTTCAAAGGGGCTATACTTTGTATTATATAAATGAACTTTACTTGTAACTTTACCCAGCAACTTGATCACTTATGATCCAGTGATAGTCTATAATTGACATCACTGTTGGCCTGTGTGTGTGTGTGTGTGTGTGTGTGTGTGTGTGTGTGTGTGTGTGTGTGTGTGTGTGTGTGTGTGTGTGTGTGTGTGTGTGTGTGTGTGTGTGTGACTTGCCAGGCTATTGGTATGTTAGTATGGTAAATTGTGACAGTAGTCAGTGTGATTGTCCAGGCTTGCAGCCAGTTAGAGCCATAGTAACAGCACAGTGTTCCCACTCCGCCTTTGAACTGCTGCTATGCTTTTATAATGAGGGAATGTTCTTTTCTAAGCCTGACCCAAGGGAGGTTGTGTGTGTGTGTGTGTGTGTGTGTGTGTGTGTGTGTGTGTGTGTGTGTGTGTGTGTGTGTGTGTGTGTCTTTGTGGCATGGTGAGTCATACAGTACGTGCTGCAGCTATTGTCTTTGTACTCTTGACATGCTGGCCTATAACCAAAGGCCTTGTTTTTTCCTCTGCCTCCAGGTGACAGAAACAAACCAGGAAGAAAATGTGTGTGTATGTGAAAACCTGTTGCCCTAGGATAGATACTTTCCTTATACACAGGGCAGTGAGTCTCACATGAGATCACCATGTTTGTTCTACTTTGTAAGCTTTGGCCTACAAGGCTGGGCGGCCTATCAAGAAACTCTGTGTGTGTATTTGTGCGCATGTGTGTGTCTGTGTGTGTGTGTGTGTGTGTGTGTGTGTGTGTGTGTGTGTGTGTGTGTGTGTGTGTGTGTGTGTGTGTGTGTGTGTGTGTGTGTGTGTGTGTGTGTGTGATGAGAGCAGAGACAGGTAGCCCCCTTCGTCAGCTCTCTGTTAAGTCCTTGTCTGACATTATTGGAGTCTAATAAGCCATACTCAAGTCAGCTCATGTATTAAATCTTTGCCATTGTGCTGCCTGCCATATTACAAACAGCGCAAACACACACACACAGACACACACACACACACACACACACACACACACACACACACACACACACATACAGCCTGCAGCTATATTTAGTAGCCAAAAACCTTTTCTAACCTGGTTGGACAATCATGCTTTTTTCATTTCTTTTTTATGCAGCCACTTACATTTTACTCGTCTTTAATTCTGGTTTCTTATACCTTTCCAGCTATCCACACTATCTTTACTTTTACTGCCCTCCTCTCTTCTCTTGGCTTCTCTCTCTCTACCTGCTGCTTCTTGATTCAAATCTGAGCTTCCACACCTTTTTTATTACAGCAAAAATGCTGACTTTGTTTCTGTTTTTTCTTCATCTTCCTTCCTTTTGCTCACCTTGATCAGGTTTAACCAGATATTCTAAAATCCACGACTACGTTTGTAAAGTCCTCTCTAAGTTAACTACCAGCTAGAATAAAAGGGATTTACTAAATCTGGTTGCCCCATTAAAATTTAAGAAATGGTATAGAATAGACTGTAATGTCTTAGCTATGTGAGGAAACATCAGCAGCTGCCCAATCAAAAGAAGCAACAATGTAAACAGGAAGTCACTATAGCAGTGGTTCTCAAACTTTTTCACATCAAGGACCCCTAAACTGACACAGACTACGTTTACAAGCTGTCAATTTTCGGGTTATGGTCGGGTTAAGGTCACTATTCGGGTTTCTGAAACATTCGGAATAACCCGTTTACATGCGTGAGCAGAGAGAGTTACTCCTACATGGAATTTGTAATCAATTGGCAATATCCCGACGTAAACGGCGACGCACGGTTAGCATCTGGACGTAGCCTACGGACAACCTTAAGACGCAATAACTTTTCGGTCACCTTCTTATAAATCTCACTATCTCGGTACTTTCTGCCGTCAACAAAAGACATTATATTCATGGTTTTCACCACACTAATAAAGAAATTGGTTTCCTCCTCGCTCCAAAACTGTGGTACTGTGGTGCTGTGCTGCGTCTCGCCATGTTTACATCTACTTCTTGTTTACTTCCGGTATACTGCGCGCAGGTTTTCTGCATTGACATATATATAACTATATTATTATAGTATATAATTATTATTATAACTGTTTTCTGGCGCATACAAGAAGTTCCTCTACTCAAAAGACCAAGATTCCTTGCGAATAGAACATGCGCAGAACACAAATCAATGTTCCTTTTGATGGGGATATGCCAATACGCGTTTACATGACCAAACTTTCGGGTTAGAAAAGGGGTAACCCAGGTAGAATATTCGGGTTTTTAAAAACCGGAATATGAGCATATTCAGGTTTTTGCCGGTGTTTACATGGCCGTGCGCGACCGGGTTATTGCTAATATTCCGGTTTTGAACGGGTTATTGGCTGCATGTAAACGTAGTCACTGATTAGACCACGGACCCCCATCTGATAAGACTTTGACCCAGTGTCCCCCTGATAGAATTTTTGCTTTTAGATGTTTTATTACAGAAAGTGAATGAAACCCATGAGCAAAAATAGTCATACAATCTGTCATTGTGTTACTTATGGATGAAATTATAGTGAAAATATATTTATTTTGTTGGGGACTCCCTGGAACCCTTTCAAGGACCCCTTCGGGTCCCTGGACGCCACTTTGAGAACCACTGCACTATAGCATTAGAGGCCATAACATAGCAGCCAGAAATTACAGTTGTACGGGGGCAAACCATGCACTAACATTAATTGCTAATCTTATTTAAATATAGGTGTTGCTTTGTTTTATTTATATAAATAAGGAAATCACATGTGTCAGTTAGTAGTATTCATGAAGTGGGGAATATCTCATCATATTAATCTTACCAATGCTATTTAGTCATTTAGTCTAATATTATTAGCATATTGTAATTTGAGGTATGTAAAAATTACATCGTTATAAAATAGCAGGTCAGATGTGTCGATGATGTCAGATGGCTAATGCTAGTTTTTTCAGTTTGTTGCTTTAATCATTTAATAACAAATAATCTACATAAGAACTAGTTTGTGACAGGTTTTAGTGTACCGATATGTAAATCACTATTTGGTAAATACTAAAGATTTAACTTGGCTGAATTGAACGCTGGTGGAACCGGCTTCTGGCCAGATGTTGGATAGTGACACCTCAAATTTAGAATGACTACATTTGTTAAAGTCTCTGTTGCTATGTATGTATGGTTATTTTCTGCACGTTTGCATGGATACATGTGGATTCATGTATGTAATATCCCAGACGTTGACTGCGGCATACTGGGCTGCTTCTGATTAGGAAAGTCTAGACCTAAACCTCGGTCGTAAAGCGCTACAGCCACGTGCTCGGCTAAGCCCACCAATCCCAGCTAGAGCCTGTATGCACTTGGCACACACTGAGGGTTTATGGGTAATTGAATAAAAACCCCTGCTGGTGTGCGTTGATGTCTCAAACAGAAGAAATAAAATGTCAAGGAAAGCACGAGCAAAACATGAGCACACAAAGTAGAAGAGGACATACAGTACTGTTGGTATTTATCTTTCAGGGTCCTGAGGGGGTTGTGATTCACAGAGTGGATGAAACGAAAGAGGTGTTGATCAAGAGATGAACGATGAAAGCAAAGGAGAGGGAGTGTGCTTGGGAAGAAGAAAATAATAGACATTTTGAGTGCAGATATTAGGCATGTTCAGGGCGGTAAAAGGAAATGATGGGAGGGAAGATTTTGGTGGTGGCCCGTGGTGGTATGGACCAGAAGGTGAAACATGGCCCCGTCGATGTGGATCAGGTTGTGTGTGACGCACTCAGAGACAGTGAGACTCACAGACGTGCACACATTCATACCCTGAGATGAAAAGGCAGCCGGACATTTGACCGTGAGCAGCGACTGGGGTCACATGCACAAACATAAGTCCAAGAATAGACTCTAAACACTAGGGAAGAAAATAACCCAGTAACAGCGGATGTTGTGTGTGTGTGTGTGTGTGTGTGTGTGTGTGTGTGTGTGTGATTTAGTGAAGGAATGAATGAAAATCTTTACTAGAATGGAGGGAAGGAGGGTTTAGAAGGGAGGGAGGGGTGGAGTCCAGTTTTATGGTCTTGTTTGTATGTAGGGTTGTAAATACCCCCCTAACAGGCTTAAAGTGACAGCTGGTCCCACAAGACTGTCATAGCCATCCTGCTGAAACTGTACTTTACAGTAAAACACAGTGTTTCCAAACAGACCATAAAATTAAGATCACATATTTCATTTCTCAAATCCAAAACTATGGTTAGATGACACCACCTCTGCCTTTATGGTTTTTCAATAAAGATTTGAAACCCACAAGGCCTCACATGCCAGTGTATGATTATGAATAGTCCCCATGTAAGAGAAATACAACATGAACCAGACACTGAGTCAGGGTCCTAGAGGTAGATGGAAACCACTAACAGTAGGGATGAATTAGATCACTGTTAGGACGATTTAGACTAAATGTGCCATAACAACATACATCATGGAAATCCTGATTAGAGGGTTGGTCAGACCCAATGTTCAGCAAAAAGCAGTGGGTGAGGTGTTAAGAAATGCAGGTGTTATTAACCTTAGTCGTAAAGGCTTCGTAGAGAGAGACTGTATCTGCCGCAATTTATTGTTTTATGAAAGGCTATTAAAAGAAAAGTATGTTTCTTGGTTTGAAGCTAAAACGGTTAGTCAATCAACAGAAAATGTGTCATTTTTCAAGATAAAGTGCCAAACATTCCCTAGTTTCAGCTTATCAAATGTGAGAATTTGCTGCTCTGACTTATTTTGACAGCCTATATATATATATATATATATATATATATATATATATATATATACTGGTGGTGTTGCACAGGGAAACAGCCTTCCATTTCCATTTAATAGGACGTTGACAAAAATGAGAGGGACTTTCAGAGGTCAGGTCAGAGTTTTTTTCCTGTGGGATAAAGTAATAATGAAATTGTACTTGTGCACTTGCTATTATTCTGTTTTTGCTGTAAATATGTGTATGTATTTTTGGTTTAGTTTGCACAAGTGTAATAAGACTGTGGTCTTAAGAATCTACTGTTTGATTGTATGTTTTATGTGTGTCTTAATGACCCATGTCATATTGTGACCATGTTGGAAAAAAATTGGTCAGACAAAACAAGCCTTTTGGAGACATCACCCTTTGCCTTTTCTGACTCGTAATTTTCTGACTGTTTATTGGGAAAATATTCAGTATTGATTTTATAATTTCCATTAGTTGCAGCCCTAATTTGGATGGCATTGGATGGATTGGCTGCAGAAGGGATGACGAACATGTGAGATAGTCCTGATTTTAGGTGTGTGTGTGTGTGTGTGTTCTGTGTACTTGTGTGCATGGCGGTGAGATATGGAGGGGTGAGTAAGTGGTGATTCGGAACACGATGACTCCCCTTACCTTCTCTGACGATGGGGCCATGGTGACAGGGGTTTGCGGTTAGAAACCCTAATCTACTCCTCATATGACCCTCTGATGGACAGGGACAGCAGTCAACTCATACACACACACACAGACACACACACACACACAGCTCTCAGACTAGTTAGTCTAGCTTCGGCTCTCCAGTCTAAACATGCTCTTATATGGATTTCTGTTAAAATCTGAAGATCTCTACTCTTTCTTTCATTATAAACACATCGTCCTGCTGCCTACATGTGACTGCCCAGTGAGCACAAACATGTCTGAAAGACAGTATGTTTGGACGTCCAGAAGACGTCTTTAGGGGATCGAGAATTAATGTTTTTTTATGTCTTCCCATGACGCTATATACTGTGTGTCACTGATGAGACATCTTTAAGGTGCTACCTTTGGACGTGCAGACTACATTACCAGGAAGGCCAGAGGTGTTTAAGATCTGAACTCTGGACATCTATAAGAATCTACTAGAAATCTCCTTATGAATAGCTTGGGTCTACATCCATGATTAAAACAGACTAAAAAGTTACCTAAAATATATTTCAACTTTATCGACCTTAATATGTGTGTAGATATGCTGATATTTGAATCATTCCCTAAGAAGCTGCCTGATTGTATTGAATAAGTATATTAGTCAGCCCTTTATTATTAATAACCTTAATGTTTATCTGAGGATGAGGACATAGATGCAAGGGAAGAAGAACAGGACAAGGCTGATTTCATGTAGTTTGCAGCTTTGATTTGGCCTCTTTTGCATTTTATTTGTTCAATAACTGTGAGAAAGTGATTGTCAAAATCAGTCATTTCACAACCTGTCATGCCACACCTGCCTACTAAACACTTATCACCATTACATCTAGACTGCACTCCTGATGCTTCCCACGATCAGCTGCTTGTGAGCCTATCCATCATTTTGTCAGTTTACTACTTATTTCCACGATTGTTGCATAAGTGTTGGGTTTGAGTGTGTGAGTGAGTCTGTGTATTGCAACTTTTTGAGTGCACATTACTTTGAATGATGTCTGTTAATGTAAAAGCACTGCGGAATCTGGGGAATGCACAGAACGTTTTGGAACAAGCCATTCAGCTCTGACCAGCAGTGGGTCACAGAGACTTGGTCTGGTTCTGGCTCCATGTTGTCTAGTCTTGGTCTACTTCTCTTCCTTTTGGGGCTCCGAGTGTGCCTGAACACTCAACACCTCATCATTAATTGTGTTTCACCCACATTAGCTGTTTTTATACTGCTGTTAATCTTTCTCAGATTACACTCTTCTGCTTTGCTAATTTTACAGTAGGGCTATCTTTGGTGTCTGTGTTTTTCACATCAGTTTTATGCAGATAAGAACGGAACAGGTTTATAAAAGTGTACATGATTGATAACCCAACTGATCTGTGACTGATCTGTTAAAACGGACTATTAAGAATTTCAATAGCAGCTTATCACTGTTTCATTGCTCTGATTATTTGGCTCATTTCGAGCCCCGCTGCTCCAAACACAGAACCTTTTTGTCTCTACTTTATTTCCTCAGGTTAGTGTATGATTTTGGATGTGTGTGCATTCAGCTGTCTGGTTTTTTGTTGGAAGTTGTTGTTGTAAGCTGGTTGCATTGTAGGAGGTAGCAGGAATAAACTGTTTACTGGCTGAATCCAGGTCAGCTGCCTTTGCAGATTATATTTGATTTATTTTGTGTGTCCTTTGTCTTCTGTGCCAGCATACGTGTGTCTGATGTCTGAATTGTGTGTCTCCATGTGCATCAGCAGAACTCAGCCAAAAGCATGACCTCACCCAAAATGTGCTTTTTAAATTAGTTGCAATGCAGAGGCTGGGTCATATTGAGCTCCAGGCAAGGCAGGATGGAGAAATGGAGGTGTGTGTGTGTGTGTGTGTGTGTGTGTGTGTGTGTGTGTGTGTGTGTGTGTGTGTGTGTGTGTGTGTGTGTGTAGGTGTGTGCTTATGCATGCTTGAGATAATGTGCATGTTTGTATCTCTGAGTGTAGTGCAGAGGTGTATTTGATTGTTTGTATCTGCAATTTTGTGTGTACACTCTTTGCTATATGTGTGTATGTGTGCAGAAATATGTATGTGAATGCGTAGTGAAGGTTTGAATGTTTTTAAGGCAGATGCCAGCTTTCATCATCGTCTCATGTGGCCTACAGTGTTGCATATTTACGGCATGTTTCTTCTGCCCTCTGCAGTGAACAGCAGTGTGTGTGTGTGTGTGTGTGTGTGTGTGTGTGTGTGTGTGTGTGTGTGTGTGTGTGTGTGTGTGTGTGTGTGTGTGAACAAATCTCCCCTTCCATGAAAATCAAGTCTTCATTAACTCAACAATGACAAATATTTTGCTCATAAGGACGAGATTGGGGTAATGTGTAATAGTAATACTGTAGAATAGCTCTGTGTGAAGTGTCAGGTTACAATGGCCACTCTGTACACCTGCATGAATATGATTGGACATTACTAGTCAGCGGTTAGCCAAACAGCTAAATAACTGCAAAGTATGAATGAAGCAGCTGATGCCAGTCAGCTAATGCAGGCACAATTTCCTTAACTAGCGCTATTACTATTACTATTACTATAATGAAGAGATGCAACTAAGGATTATATTTTCAATTAAGAAAATGGTGAACAATTGGTTATAGTTTACCACAGCCCAATGGGATGTGTTCAGATAGCTTGTTTTGTTCTACCAATAGTTTAAAACCCCAAAAACATTCAGTTTACTGTGATGTATAACAAAGAAAAGCATCAAATTATTATACAAGCTGATTTTTGCCATTTTTTACTTTACCAGATATCTTCCTATTATTTTAACCAAATAATTGTTGTTGTGCATGGCACTCCCTCATGCTCTGCAACTGACTAGCTAGCAGCACTTACTGCGCATGTGCGACTCCCAACAAAGATGGAACAGAAGTGAGATGTCTCACTCTGTAGCTAAAACAGAGAGCTCAACACACAGGGTGAAAAGAGGAGCTGCAGCAGTGTGCAGTACAACAAAAATATGGTGTTTTCTGAAATTTAAATCGCATAAACCTATTCTGGTACAACTTCTAAATACAATTATGAACCTGAAAATGAGCATAATATGAGCACTTTAAGGATCATGTACTGCAGGCCCTTCTCTAAATTATAGGAAAATACCCTGTTGTTGTCTCTCTGCTAATGGTTTCCCCCACATAGATAGCAATGCTAATCATGGTCAACATTAGTTAAACACTAAAATAAATAAAAAATAGTCCGAATTATTGGAGCTAGGGCGGCACGATAACTTGATGTTATCATTTATCGACATACAGTGGAATCTACTTCACACATCTTTTTAGATTGGTCTGCATACTGTAACATTTGTAATGCCCTGGCTGTTCAGTTTTACGCTATTTTCTTCTGTTCTGCCTATAGAAGCAGAAATGCCTTCACTGCTGCATGGACCTACAAAGACCATTCAACTTTGTTGCCTCGTTGGGAAAAGTGATAGAAAACAGATTAATCAACTTCTGTCATAATATTAAGATGAATACCAACTATACAAACATAAATCAGTACTCTCTTTGTCCTGTGTTTCCTCTCCCTGTTTGCATGAAAAATTCCTCTACAGTGATTTTATAAAACTGTCCTATAGGCCTGGACCTGCCTGCATTCAGCTTAGTCCTGTTCAGCCCTGATTGCTGTTCTGCTGTGTGTGTGTGTGTGTGTGTGTGTGTGTGTGTGTGTGTGCACTGGTCTTACTATTCAATTCAATTACGATTATCCTGTCAACAATTCGAATCGATTCGATATCCCGATGTGTCCCAATGCATCACGATGCGTCCCCTCCTCAATATTATTATTTATTGCTACGTATTGTATGGTTTTCATCAACACATTCAAGCAGTCTGTACTTGTACAGTATATGAACTCCCCTTTGTATTGTATCTGCTTTAAAAAAAAAAAAAGACACTTCCTGAATGTAGCGGAGTCTAAACACAGCAGACAACAGACAAAAGGCAAAAACACAAAAAGCATCGCCTGAAAAATAAACAAGTAACATCAGTAGGCTATAATAGATTATGGTCTGTCACTGCATCGATGCAGAATGGTCTAGGTCCGCATCGCGATGCATCGATGCAATGATTAATTTCAACACCCCTAATGTGTGTGTCTCCAAAGTGCTGTCATCCATTGTTAAGAATGGTTATTTTATGCATTCTACTGTTTGTAAAATCCAAACAAACATATTTAATATTTCTTGCTTGAGGGCTTATGAACACAGACACCTTAACTGTCCCTTGATCCTTAATTGCGTCAGATATCCCCCTGATTGTTCTCCTGCCTGTGTTTAGGCCTGTGTACAGATGTCTTGTTTGCCAAGCAGCTCCCTGTTTATCTCTGTGAGGGACCAGGCGGGGCTTTTTTTGTAATCCAGGCCCCCAAAACTCCAGCTCTCCTCCTCAAGAAAGAAAGTAAGGAGAAAAAGAAAAGAAGAAGATTGGGAGGAGATGATAGTAGTATTCAAAATGTTGTGAAGACGTGGTTTGTTTAAATTCCCTGCTGTAATTTTAAGTGTTTTTCTCTTGGGCTGAGTAACTTTAGGGTCCATTTTTTTTCACCTGCAGTAAGTAAAACAATTCTTTCTCTTCTTTCCATTTTGGATGGTCTTATTGCCAAGCAAGCCATCTTTCTCCCTTGTTTCCTAGCCTGACTTTCTCGGCAGCAGAAAATGATGGTAATTGTGAAAGCGTGACCGTGTCGTACGAGGACAGAGCTGTCTGCCAGAGTGTCTTTCCAGACAGTTGATTGATGCTCAGCTGATGAGCCAACTCAAAATAACTGTGTGTTTGTGTGTCTGTGTGTATGTGAGTGATCAAGGCAGTGTTAGCCTTATAAGGCCAAGCTTTTTTATCCAGGAAACATTTAAGGATAAGAAAAGATGTGAGTCACTGATTTCCTCATCTGCTCAGAAGCACAAAAAACATCCTCTTCTCTGCCCTCAACTCCTTCCCTTAGGGCATATATACTGTGTCTGTGTGACCTGTAGTCTTTTGGGTTTGGGTTTTGTTCCTAATGAGGTGGTGAGCTATTTCACACAGCCCTGTGTGCTGGAGGAACTGCTGTAATAGCACTGGAGTTGTAGAACTCTTGTGCCATCTCAGCCTGTAAAGTTGTGTGTGTGTGTGTGTGTGTGTGTGTGTGTGTGTGTGTGTGTGTGTGTGTGTGTGTGTGTGTGTGTGTGTGTGTGTGTGTGTGTGTGTGTGTGTGTGTGTGTGTGTGTGTGTGTGTACAGAGTAAATAATTCATATGAGGATTACAGAAAGAAGCAGAGAAGTGGGTCAGAACTGCAGTTAGTTTGTTGGACATTTCTTAAGATCAGAGTGTGGGAGAGGGGAAAAGTGAGAGAAAGAATAACAAGTAAAGGCAGAAAGGATAGATGGATGGAAGAAAGGAAGCTGTCTTTTTACACACTTATAATAATAATATTTTAAAAGAATATAAAAACTGCACATTGTAGTACAGAGTTTGCATGTGTTTGTACTCATTTCCTTATAAGTATGTGTGTTTCTCAGAGCAGAGTCATGTTGCACAAAGCCCAGTAATTCTTCTTTTGTTACTTCTTTTGTCCCTCACTGTAGGGCAGAAGTCAATACCCACAGAGCCACTAGTTTCTCCCTTGGTTCTGTTTAGTATTTGCATGGCATAGCAGAGCTCTCTGTTCTCTGTGTGCGATCTCAGTAGCAACATTGAGGTTGTGCATCAAGCTGTGTGTGTGTGTGTTTGTGTGCGAGTGGGCTAGTATAGACCTGTCCTCTCTTCCTGGGGGTATGTTTGGGGTTCCTATTTGGGCTGTTTTCTTCACAAAGACCCACTTACCCTCTGAGGCCCTCCACGCACACACACACACAGCAAAACAACAAAGCACACAACCTCTTTTTGTGCACATTTGCTCATGTACACACACACACACACACACACGCTCAAGGCTTGAGTGGAGGTTGTGACAGAAATGGCCTCCGGTGATTTAGTGTTTCCTGGTGAAGGTCACATTGAAGGAAAGATTTTTTTTAGATTGAGGAGAAAGAAGGGAGGGAGGGACGGAGGGGAAAAGAAGGGAGAAAATGAGAGGATGGGAAGGAGAGACGTAAAAGGTTGTCACAAATAACCTCCGGGAACACGATCTGCCTCCTCTACTCTCTTCTCGTTCTGCTTTTGAATCCATCCAGAAAGACAAGAGCAATAAAAGAAACAGGAAGTGGAGGATGCAAAGGATAAAGGGGACGGATGCCCCTGCAAATTGCATTTTGGTGCCTTTTGTCAAAACTTCACATAAAGCTAAGCCATAACCTTCACTGTACTCAGTCAATCTGATATAAATCTGTATCTTCATTGTTTTAGAAATTAAATAAACATATTGCGATTTGGAGTTAATAGGTTTAGGGTTATAATAGTTAAAAAACATTATATTTTTTATCAGATTTCTTAAAAAATAAACCCACATTTTTCATGTCTAAAGACATGCCCGTTTTCAGCTTTAAGCTTTGGCTTGTTGACATTAAACTGAAAGCTGATACCTCCACGCATTCTCAGCTAACTTGCCCATAAAATATCCAGAAAAAAAAACTACCGCCACTAAATCACAGCGAGACTTGAAAAGACACCATAGAATGTGTTTGTGTGCATGTGTGCACTAGTGAATCATCTTTTTCTGTAATATGTGTCAGTGCGGCATGTGCAGGCATTCGTGAGTGGGTGTATGCGCATGCACGTGTGTGGAGGTTATTCAGTGTTAGCAACACCAGTGGCGTTTGTTTACATGCTCTATATCACTTTGGGAAGCTGTCGTTTACAAAGATATACACACAGTTATTAAGCAGCAAAGAGGAAGAAGTGTGATTGGACACGTTTGTGTGCATGTTGTGTGTGTGCAATTACTATCCTATAATAGTCTATTTCTAACTGTCTGTCCAGATTTCAAGTGCAGCTTACCAGGAAGTGTCATTTCCTGCTCGAGACACTGATTCAGCAGCATCCAGCTGTTGTGTTTGTGTGGAGAGAAAGGAGAGAGAAAGCGATACAGAAAGATGAGGTGACCGCCTGTTTTTTTTCCATACAGCTCTTTAATAGTTGTTTTTCCAGGTGCCACAAACCCCCCATCCCCACCTTGCCAACCGCTCTCCCCCACCCACAAGCCCACCAATCATTCCTCCCCCCTCTTCCCAGTTGCTCTTTTTCACACTTTTAAAGTAGGAAACTCCGGCTCCATAATTCCCCCGAGAACCCACAACAGATCATATGTCCGCACTCTCAGTTTAAGTTGGAATAACCTCTCAGTGTTGTTCTTTCTTCCCGTGGTTATTCTGAAAATCCTGCATCCCTCAGGTATGCAGTTCTGAACTTATATAAACTATGAGCTGTGTGCCTATGTTGGCAGGGTTTTCATAATGCTTGAACAATTCTTAAAATCTATTATTTGAGCACAGTACAAGACCTTGGCTTCTCCGGATTCTTACTTTTCTGTTTTCTTTTACAAATTCAGATTTGTACATTAAAGAAGTCTTGCATACCCTGACAGTTTCTGTAAATGCACAGTATGTTTGTGTAGTTGAGATTAAGCCTGAGGTTAGATTGCATGTGTGTGGTTGTGGCTATAGTGGTGCTGTCTCACCGCTGTATTACAGTTAAAGTATAAGTGTATATACGGTACATATGGGCATGCATGTGTAGGAGGGCACAGCTTCTCTGAGGAATGCAATGGAGGGGGAGGGAAAACAGAGGGAGAAGGAGAAAAATAAGTTGGTGCAATTGAAGACTGAAACCAAAAGTAATTGAAAGAGGGGGAGAGAGAATGACAGAGAGACATAAAAGAGAGGGTGAGAGTGGTTCAAGGTTTACTGCACAACGTGTTTACCTAGTCAGGCTCTGTTAGTTCCTGGTATGTGGCATGTTACTGGTATTTATATACTGCTTTAATTCCTTTACTGTACAAAGATGCCTCTTATTTAAAGGTGTCATTTAAAAAAAAGCTTGAAATCCCAAGCTAAAAATGATCAAAATGTTTTGAGAAAAGTGTTTGAGACAGCGCTTTTTGTTTCTTCTAAAGCACTGGAAGTTGAATAGAATGACACAGAATAGAATAAAACACAATGGACCAGAAAAACACATCTTTATTAAACTTAATATAGAATTTGCGCTGGAGCACAGGCAAAAAATAAATAAAACCAGTAATGGAAAGCAACAGGTGTTTTCTCCTTCCTACACACCGGCCTCTCTTTTACTGAGTCGTGATTTCTCAGCGGAGTCGGAGACAACTCTTTGTAGCTCGGCTGTGACATGAGAGGGAGTTGCGTCTTTTTTTCTACTTTGCCTTGTTTAACCTTCCACACTTCTGCGTCTTCCTTCCTCCCCTCATTTTGATCTGTACGAATGAATGAATAAATATTTTTTTATTATTGTGTCATGCATACAATAAAATATGCCCAGCCCACATGGGCTTACAAGACACCATTACCTAGGACAAAGGACCAGATGCCAAAGTAACCACATACCCTAAACAAATAAACCTTCTAGTCTTTTTTTTTGCCAAGCTTTAGAAACAAAAGTCGCCAACTTATAAATATTCAATTAAAACAACCACTCCAATTGGTCATCATCAGCACCGGAACATTTCAGGATTTTGGACAGACATTTCATGTAAGATCGGTGTTCTTAGCTCATCATAATATGGACAATACAAAAGAAAATGTGATTCGTTCTCAACTTCTCCTAGTTCACATAGTTCGCACAACCTTTTATCTTCTTGGATGTTTTTGAATCCATCCACTTCAAGGGCAAGGGGAAGGATTCCTGTTCTCAACTGAGCCACCAACGACCTCTGACTTCTCCATATGTATGTGTATTTGAGGTTGATGTTTTTTGATGATTAAGCCCTCTTTTCAGCGGCAATCTTGATGATCGCTAAAGGGAGAGTGTCTCATGTGCTCATACACAACTCCATAAATGCACAAACATGCACTCACGTTCACAATTATCCACTTCTTGATAACTGTCTTAATGATTAACTTTCTCTTCCTGTGTGTTTCTTTCTACTCTTTTGCACTCTCTCTCTTCACCCCCTCCCCACCCCCCCCTTCTCTGCTGACTCGCAGGTGGTGTCCTCCGGTCAGAAACACACACTCCCTGTGACACATGGCCAACAGCGGGAGACGGAAGGGGCGAGAGTGAGTACGGGACTGACAGATCCAGAAAGGCACGCACAGAAAGAAAAGAGGCAGTCGGCCATCTGTGGTCGGTCCCCTGCTACGCTGCAGCTGCGTTGGAGTCAGCGAACGGTTCTCCGCTGCTCCGTCAGCAGTTCAGAAACTACAGAGTGAGATAAAGTGATTCTTCCTACATCTCCTTGCTCAGGGGGATGAGCCTTGGATGGGGCAATGTTAAGGCCTCGCTGGCCTCGGATTAGGCCCCTGGGGCTGCTTCTTTGGAGAGATGGGTGATACCCCAGCTGGATCTTTCGTTGCCGCCATCCTCCACAGCTGTCATTAGTGGCTAATGAGCTGCTGCTGGAGAGGAAACGAAGAAGGTTGCCTGTGGAGAGAGGAGGAACCTTACAGCTGTTATTAAGAGGCCCAGAGCTCTCAGACGAGGAATTCTGCATTCTTTATTCCTCTGGAAGAGAGTGAAACCCTTTTAAAACTCTTTCAGGTGCAAGCATGAAAGGATATTACCTTTGGAAGTCGTGTTTGTAGACATTTCTTTTCCGTTGTTAATTGGCTTTTTTTTTTTTTTACTACAGTAGTGGCATGTCTCTGAAAACTGTCACCATGCGGTTGAAAGACGCATTTTTTCAGCTACTTTTTTTCTCTCTCTGAAGGAGTATTAACATAACATTGTAATCCATCCATTTTTTTTTATGTTAAAGCTGTATTGTTTTTGTTTTACACTTGGATATTATTTTGCACCTTCTATGCCCTGAAGGACATTGGTAACCATGGCAGCAGCCTATCGTGTAGTGGTGAGCAGTGTGAGCTGCTACAACAGTGTGGTAGTGGACCGGCGCACTCACTCCCATGCTGTGCACTACTGCTCAGGGCCATGTGGGGCGCTGTCCCAGGGACTAGACTGTACTGTCGCACACCGCGGCACCTGTTCCGAGCTGCTAGCTGCTGAAGCTGCATACAGTGACCCAAACAGCTCACTCATACACTCCCATAACATCACCACTCAACAACTTTCCAACCATGGTAAAATGACTATTACCATGGATGCTAGTTATAATGGTGGTATAGAGAGGGCGGACAGCAGTGGGAATTTGTCTTTAGGGGAGGACAGCCCCACATGGCGCGGTAAAAAGGCCCCCAGTGGCGGAGGATCAAGTGGGAACCTGAGCTCCTCTAGCAGTCTGAAGGACATCACCGAAGAGGCCATCAACCTGGCCAGCGGTAAGCTCAAAGAGTTTTCTTTTGACAAGCTCCGCCTCTCTTCCTCCAGCCACGTCACCTTCCGAAAAGGTCGTAAAGTCCGTCCTGACTCTCTCAGCCGCCGCTCCACCGACCTGGAGATCATCTACGGCCATTTCAGCTCCAACATCACCGCAAACGGAACAGCTAATGGCATGACAAATGGCACGGGTACATCCAATGATGAGAACCTGCCACCATTTGTGCCAGGGAAGGTAGCAGGCCTGGAGGAGACAAAGGTAAAGGGCAGCACAGCCATCTTGTCGGCCATCACCAAAGTGAGTGGTGGATCAACAAGCAGCCTATCGAGTATTGGGTCTTTGGACCAAAGTCTGAACACAGTGGCCTCCCTGTACCGCAACACCCTGGGAGAGGAGAACCTGATTGCCCGTCTGCTGGAGAAGACAAGAGCGGAGGCGGGCACTGGTGGAGCAGGCGGGGAGGACATCCGTGCCTGTCTTGACATCCTGCTCAAATGTTCTGAAGACTTAAAGAAATGCACCGACATCATCAAGCAGTGCATCAGACACAAATCTGGTGGAGGGCCAGAGGATGGAGGAGCCAGTCCTGAAAGTGTATATCGGGCTGTGATGACCCGACTCAGCTCCTATTTGAAGAGATTACCTCTGGAGCTGGAGGGAATTGGAAGTTTGGGAGGCAGTGGGCAGGGGGGTCAGGGTGCGCATGGAAGCGGGCACAGCGATCTGGCTGAGCTGGTCAACACTCTTCACTCCATCCAGCAAGGACCATACTCTCCAATATTTGGCAATGAGCAACCTCCTCGCTATGAGGATGTGGTGCTGTCACCTCCCATCCCAAAGACTGTTCCTCATTCTGCATTGTCTACTCCATCCTCTGTTTCATCTTCCTCCTCATCTTCTTTGAAATCAGACTCCATCCATAACAAACTAGTCCAAAGTTCCCCTTCCAGAACCACTCTACTTACCAATGGACTAAAACATCCACATCCTTCTTCTATCACACAACACACACTCTCCCCCCCATCTATGGCATGCACTCCATCCAGCTCCACTCCAACACACTCTCCTTCCCCTCTTTGTATCTCCCCGACCCCACCTTATACACACACTCCACCAGCATCCCCCATGGAAGCTCTTTATATTGAGGAGGAGGAAGCAGATGTGGGAAAGACACCGGAACTAATCCTGCAACAGACACACACTCCAACCAGAGGGGTGAACACAACCCAGAACAATAATGGGATAACATTGGGTCAACACATGCACCTGTCCCATCCACACACACTCCATAACTCTTCAAATACCTTGCCGGCCAGCACTGGCTACAGCCCTACTTGGCCTTCTTCTGCCTCACTAACAGTCTCAGCACCCAAAGCTGCCGCACACAGGAATGATGACATTGACAAGCTGCTGATGGACTTGGAGAATCTGTCTCAGAGTATGAGCCACCCCAAAAACACTGAGCCTCCTCTTCCAGCCAAAACCAGGAAGAGAGAAGGAGGCCAAGGAATCTCTTCCAGTGAGGCCCTTACTAAAATGGCCCAATCCCAAGTCCAGAAGCCAGCCAACCACCTAGCCATGAATGGCCCTACCTCCTGGACTCCCCAGAGTCTCACTCCTCCCCAGGGAGAGAACAGTGAAGCTGTGGTGGGAGAGGAGGAGGATGGGGCACTGCTGCTGAGGATCCTGGAGAGCATTGAGAGTTTTGCCCAGGAGCTGGTGGATTCTGGGGCGGGAAGCACAGGGAGTGCTGAGAGGAAGAGTGGAAAGGAGCGGGAGGTGATGAGGCTCCTGCAGGATACACTGGCCACCACTGGTAGGGCTGATACCCCTCTGGAGTGCACAAGCCCACCAGCTGCTCCCACTGCTCCATCTATGCACACAAATGCAGCTGCACAAATCCCAGCTATACCGCCAAAACATTACCTGGCAAATGCACCTGCAGTTTCACCTGCGCCGACATCTATAACTGCAGTATCTGAAGCTGCGTGCAATGCTACATCCGAAGCTGCACCTAAATCTACACCTGAAGCTGCCCCTAAACCTCTGCCTACACCCATACCTGAGCCTATTACTGAGGCTACAGATACAGTTCCAGAAGCCTCTACAGGTGACACCGATCCCACAACAATCCCTGCACCTGTAATGTCTGCTCCTGCAAGCTTGCATTCCTCCTCTCATTCAGCTGAACCTACACCTGTGGCTGCACCTGAAGCTCCAGCCCCTGTTGCCATCCCAGTTGTGGAAGCCACAAGAGATGCTTCCGTTGCTGTGGGCGACCCTGCTGCTGTGAGAGACACTGGTTCAACCCTCCTCATCCAGCAGACTCCAGAGGTGATCAGAGTAAGTCAAAGGCACACCTTCAAATTAAAACTACTGACAAATACACAAGATTATGGAAAGCCAGAGTGAAACTGAACATCACTGAACATTACAGTTTCACATTATAACCGTTTTATCAACACATGAGACTTTAGTGTGCACATTTAAATTTACAATTAAAACTCATCTATGAAATGGGGCATAGGAATGTCAGGGATGTTAATCATGTATTGTCAGCAAACTGCACATCTCAGGCCTGAATTATTTCACTTTGTGTCTGCTTAAAAAAAAAATCATTATTGAGTCTAAATTTCTTTTATAGTACAATACAAATCTATTGCAAATCAGTGTCTTAGTTAAAGCAGATATCTGCAGAGGTGGGACACTTTTTCTTTATTCAAGTCCCATTTTGTCATTTTGGAGGATATTTGCATGCTGTGTAGCTTTAAATTAACTACTCACGTTCACTGTAGTAGTAATAAACTGATCATATTAATCAAGAGTTTGGATCATAATACATAGCAACATCATCTAAATATGTATTTCAAATGTTACCGTTGCCATGGTGTGAGAAGCAAATAGACAGGCAGTCTTCTGACTAAGTGACGGGCACACAGGAACCAAGAAACGGAGTGATTGACAGCATTTGACTGAGAATAAACCATTTGAAAGAAAGCTTCTCTTGCTTTCAGTACATTCAGTACAGTCATATTAAACACCCAGGCGAGGATTTTATCGCTGTGACACAACGGGGTTGATGCCACTGTAATTGATGGGCTGTGATGAATAGTACTCATTAGCTGCGATGAACACTCTGATACTATCTGGGCTTGAATAGAAAAGCTGGTGCTTTGAATCATGGAACCGAACAGCTCATTGTGTTAGGAGTGGCTCTCTGTTGACTTTTCCGGTGTGTGTGTGTGTGTGTGTGTGTGTGTGTGTGTGTGTGTGTGTGTGTGTGTGTGTGTGTGTGTGTGTGTGTGTGTGTGTGTGTGTGTGTGTGTGTGTTGGCTCTCCTTTCCACCCTGGGGAATATTTTAAGGTAATTTAGGGTTGTGCTTTGAGGGAGGGAGCGGGTAAGGCAATTGGAGCGGGGTTTGTGTGTGTGTGTGTGTGTGTGTGTGTGTGTGTGTGTGTGTGTGTGTGTGTGTGTGTGTGTGTGTGTTTGTTTGACTTGGTGTGCATAACACACTGACAATGCTGTGAATAAACTTAGAAAGGGGGGTTACCTAAGCTTGTCTCTGATGTGGGTGTTCAACAGCACATTGTGGATTTAGGTAATTATCTGTGACAAACACACATTTACACTGACACAGAGCATCAAATCATTACTGTCTCACTTACTTTTTTTCTTCTCCTTTGCTAATTTGCAATTTTTTGCTCTTCCATCATCTCTCTCCTCACCAGCCTCCCACTGCTGTTTGTGTGTTTATTCACTTAGCTGTGTAACCTTATGCCCTGCTGATATGTAGGCCACCTATTTATGAGGTTACCATGGCAGCTGCCACAGTCAGAACAGATCAGCCAGCAACTGAACACATCATTACGCAATCTTTGTCCTCCTCCGTCCTCTGTCTGCCTATCCATCCCTCCTTCCTCTCTGTTTTAGTTTTTTTACTTCTCTGTTTTTTTATCTATTGTCACCCTTGCATCTATCATGCTTTCTCTCTATGTTTTTCTCTCTTTCCTGCATCTCTGTTCCTTTTGTTTTTCCTCTTAGTGTCCTTTACTTCACCTGCAGTTCAAGGAGTCAGCCTACGTTGACCACCATTTCTCTTCCCGCCCTGTGATTGGCCGCTGTGTTATTTTGGGAGCGTTGAATAGCAGTTGTTGCTGTGTGGAGAGTAGAGCAACCCAATGAAAGGTGCTGATTGGAGCACAGCAGGAGGGGGGAGAAGGGTGGGGTAGAGTGTGGGGGGCATCTGTTGGCACACTGAGTGTTAACGGTATCGTTACCCTTCAACCCCCTCCACCCCTGGCAGAGCTAGGTGTGAGGGAGACCTAAATCTGTCCACCCCTCTGTACTATGGCATCCCGCTAACAGACTCACTGTCGCCACAGTGTAAATGGACCTGCATGTGTGTGTGTGTGTGTGTGATGATGTGCATGTTTGTGTTGTGTGTGCATCCAGGCTTTCTTATATGTCCAGGTGTTCATGTATGTGTGTGCATTTACATGTGTTCATGCATGTGTATATGCATACAAGTGTATTCACATGATTCCCATTTGAATGAATGTGTGCTTGACCAAGCGCGTGTGTGTGTGTGTGTGTGTGTGTGTGTGTGTGTGTGTGTGTGTGTGTGTGTGTGTGTGTGTGTGTGTGTGTGTGTGTGTGTGTGTGTGTGTGTGTGTGTGTGTTGGCCTGGGGGTAAGTTGACCCATTGCTACTGTGGGTCACAGCTGAGTTTGGGAATAGCTCTCTGACACCCAATACCTACTCTGGCACTCTGGGAATTATGCTAATATTCCTCAGCGCCAACCCCACCTCCTGCCTCAGTTGCCCATTAAACTGCCAATCAAACGATGAACAAGGCAAGCCCCCCTCACACACAAGCGAGAAAATGCCCTTGCACTCTCATGCACAACTACTTACACACTCCACATTGGAAATTTGTAGCTGTGTTTCCCTTGGCATTGGCATGGCTTTGATGGGAAGCTCTGCTAAGCCCTTTGTGATGACATTGGCCACAGGCGGTAGCATCTTCATCTCTGTGCGTGCTTGCGTGTGTGTGTTTATTGTTGATTCTGCTGCTGACAGACTAATACAGGGCTTTCTCCACCTGTCAGAACACACCCATTAATCTCCATGGAGACGAGGAAGCCATCTTATATAAATCAGAGGCAAGGCCACAACAATCAAACTCCAAGCGGGGAGACGTGGCAGCAGTGATGCTTGGAGTAGAGTCAACTAAATCTGCTAGTGGTACTTGAGTTCAATGGCCTTCCGGTGGAAGTTGGTCTGTCTTTCTCTTTCCCTCTCTCTGTTTTTGGCAAATATAAGAAGTGATATTTGAGATCACATTTACCTGCACCTAAATCGGACCTGTATCTTTTTGTTTCAGTGGGGTTGTTACAGTACAACCAACGGTGACATGATTTACAGACACACGTACACTCCTGGCTGCATCCAGAGCTGCCATTCTGATGGCTTAATTAACCCTCTGCTGATTTGAGTGTTTTTGCCAACTGCTGTGGATGTGTTGCCAGGTTAGAATAGTGCCGGTCAGTTACGTCTTGAGTTAGGATGTGCTGAAGAGTTTTGACTCCTAGTAAGACTGCAACACACAAAGTAACTTTTCTCGAGTCCTTATGAGCCCCATTGAAACTCAGCAAACCTCAAAACCAGAAAGAAATTGCAGCCAACTCAGAAACAAGGTGAAATAGAAAGTCCGTATCTGTGCTTTGTACTCTGCCTTGTCAGAGAAGATATACAATTTACTTAATGAAAGTAGAATTAGTTTGTCGAGAAACTTGTGTTTCATAGTCATACAGTTCTCTTATTTTCTCATGCAATCTTCCTCTTACGTGGGTCAGTGCCTTCATTAAAGTGTTAGTGAGATAAATGCCGCTAAAGGGCAATTCGGCATATTTCAGCTTGTTGTCGAGGAAGGGAAGAGCTGAGGAAAGGAACTGTTGACCTTTTAGACAGAAACCTGTTATTTTTTTGGCACAGGGACCCTTGAATAAAAGATGGGAGCGATAAAGAAAATTGTGGGGATAGAAAGGAAATAACAGGAAGACAGGAAAGCTAAATGAATGAATGTCTGTGTGAGACCGCAGGAGGGAGAGGTTTTTTTGTCATCTGAGAAGTTGGCTTTGAGAAAAGAAGAATTCATAGGGAGTTAGAGAAGAAGAGGAACAGGCGTAGAAAAAGAACGGAGATGAGAGGGAGACTTGTGGTGCTGGGAGAGGGGGATGGAGTTAGTGTGGGGGCTGCAGCGTACTGTTGTTGACTTTGGGTCGGTGGAGGATGACATCATTCCTCGGCTGCTTCCACAGGAAATAAGGTCACAGTGGGAACCTCCGCCAAGGGGGGAAAAACGCCTGTTTCAACCTAGGTGCACAAGCACACAGATGAATGCATTCATTTACACACACACACACACACACACACACACACACACACACACACACACACACACACACACACACACACACACACAATGCAATCCCAGACGGGGGGCCTTGGTTGCTGTGTGAGAGGACTTTTCCAATACAGTTCATACCATCCAAGGTTAGCCTGGACAATGGAATATTCACCACCCAGCCCTTTGACACCCACACACACACACACACACACACACACACACACACACACACACACACACACACACACACACACACACTGAGAAGGGGATGGAGTTCATTAACTTTACACATTTGGCAGGGAGATATTTGCACACACATAGACGCATACACATAGACACACACACACACACACACACACACACACACACACACACACACACACACACACACACACACACACACACACACACACACACACACACACACACACACACACAGCACTTTAAAGCAAATTACATCATGATTCACCACTCCCGGTGCAGGCTGGGATAGCATCCAACTGCTGTTCCCATTGCAGTGTGCTCTGTTGGAGTGTGTACACTTGCACAGATGCTTGTATGTGCACACACACATGCAAGCCTGCATGTCACTTTTACATCTGAAAAGTTTTTAGCTCAGTGGGAAGTATTGCTGCTAAATTCTTTGAGCGTCCCTCTGTGTCACCATGGAAACCACCACAACATGTTTTGTAAGCAGTAGGTAGCTGATAGGACTCCCCTTCCCCAGAATATCAGTTGTGCAATCGTATTGGCTGATGCAGGGTTTCCCCACAGACTGGATGTGTTTTAGGTTTATTTTAGAATACTGACTGTGTTAATGTGTGTGTGTGTGTGTGTGTGTGTGTGTGTGTGTGTGTGTGTGTGTGTGTGTGTGTGTGTGTGTGTGTATGTGTATGTGTGTGTGTGTGTATGTGTGTGTGTGTGTGTGTGTGTGTGTGTGTGTTTCCATGTGAAATAGTTTGCCAATGATCCAGAACATTATGACTCGGTAGAAACTTGGGTGTCAACCACCCTCCCACCCGTCTCCCTACAGTCTCCCTGTTTATCATTTTCCTTTGAACTCACCCTTTACCCAGCTCCACCCAAACTGGGCTGGAGGTTTTCTCCAGAAAACTGCCTCAGTGCTAAATTTCTCTCCCAAGTTAATCCGGACAAGCACATCAGGATTTACTCTGCCTGTGTCCTAAATTTAATGCACAAAAAGTTTTACTTTTTTAAAGTACAACTGAGTTGTTGCACCTCTTGTAGTGTGTCACTAATGATATATCAGTTTACTTTTGTTTAAAGTTCTTTGTATAAGAATTATATTTAAAGCTGTTGTTCCCACTTTGGTGATCTAGAAGCATATGGTTTTCATCATACAAACCTCTCACTTTGTCAGCCAAGGTGATTTCAGGAATTTTGGCCTTGAATAACATGAGATGAGGGAGCTGAGGCCAAGAGGATCAATGAAAGCAGAAACCAGCATCTCCTGTCAGATCCAGGCTTACCTGTTAGGCTTGAGCATCAGACAGATTATACAAGCAGAGAGCTGCTACCCTCTAGCGACTCTGAGCCCCTACTGTACCATAGGGTACTGTGTTGGCTTGTAGGCCAACCTCACTTCTTCTTTTTGTTTTCAAGAGGATCTATAGCTCCATCTACAGGATGATTTGTGAACTAGTGTGTCACAAACTTGGTTTAGAATCAGTTTGATTTCACAAATTTTTCCCAGGTTCTTCCATTTCTATACATTTTTTACAGGCAGAAAAAACAACAACACAATCCAATGCCATGATTGTGACATTATGAGTGTGACTTTATGACTTTTGGGAGTGGTGCAAAATAAAATACTAATCTAGGTCTAGGTTTCTAGAGGCTATTGTCTCATGTTGTATGCTTGAATTATATTTTTACTGGTAAAATGTGGCTCAATGTGCATGGCAAAGGGATGATAAGGTGGTTTGTTTGGTGCATGGTCTGTAGGGTACGATCGTTACTTTTAGCTAGCTTCTAGCTAGTTTGTTCTTTGGCACATTCTTCAGTTCTTTATAACCGTCTCATATTAAGATTTGTTATTATCATCGCAGGGCTGCAGCAAAAAGTGCAATGGCTTGTGCAGTGGCTACTTCTATATTCTGACACATTTCTCCCTCCTGCCATTCCTGTCTATCTTTACACTTCTATCTGTAAAAGCGAGGAAACAGGAGCTGATCTGCTCTGCCATTGGCTGTGTGAAGTCGCTTACTGCACACTAGTGACAGCTCTCTCGCTGCAGCTCCAGGCTGAGGCTCATCGCTATTGCTGATGTAGGATTAGCTCACTTTCTCGAAATCTTAAGATAGCCATGGGAAGGTAATGCAAAACCTGCCCTAATAGCGTTGTTAAATATAAAAAAGCCAAGCTGGCCGTCGAAGGCTTGGAGTTTGTTGTTATTAAAGAGTACTTGTTTACAGGCTGCTGTTCCCACAGAGGGAGGTAATTCACTGGGCCGTTTAAGCAGGGAGGTCAAAATTTCTATGAATCTCTTTTTTATAGAATGAGGCCTTTCCTCCTGTGATTATTGAGGCAGCTCTATTGGAATAACATTTCAGATTCATTTTTTACACTTTATGAGATGCAGTTATTCAGAATGACATACTGTGGGATTGCATATGGGATAGAGCCTGGCAGGCCGATATTGTCGGACTATATCGGTTTGTCACAGATATATTGGTGTTTGGGTGTATGTTGACAAATCCGCAAAACTGCAAAGCAGTAAACAGCGAAAACTTACTTCCTGGAGTTTCCGCTGGTTGCTTGGCAACTGCTCATACCCCCCCGCACAACCGTAAATTATTGATTTTACACAGCTGTTTTTATATGGATTAAACAAACAAGATATAACAGTTAATTAGTGAGCTTTAGAGGTGTCGGTAGGTAGATTTTGTTATTGTTGGACAGGCTAGCTGTTTCCAGCCTTTATGCTATGCTAGGCAAAAGGCTGCTGGCTGAGTTATCCAACTTTTCCAGAAAGTAAAAAAAGTATTTCCCAAAACTATTCCTTTGATTAATTTAGTACAAATACATATAATCCACAGTAGTAAAAGTAAAAAGAGTAAAATTCTTACCGTTCACCAACCATCAACAGTTTCTTAGAATGTTGTATTAGCATTACATGAGCCTCAGTCAGCAAGTATAATGGCTTACTTAGTTAGCACTAATTGTTCAGAAATTGCATCCATCCACAAATCACAACAGTGATTTTATAAATAGAGCTACAGATAATGCTCTAATGGTGTAGATCAGTGACTATAGTGCGTTATATGGTGTAATATTTGCTGAGTCACAAAATGCAGAAATGTTCTAGTCGTTGTAGTTGTTCAACTCAAACCAACTGGTGAGTATCTGTTCGTGTTATGCGCAAAATGCGTAAAATAAAAATATCAGATATATTATGACATTTTTTTTGTATTTTCAAAACTGGCTGCTGTGGTACTTGAGCTTGTGACATTTTTATTACAAAGCAGCCTCTGCCTCCGCTCAGATAGCTAAAGCAGTCTGTGTCTTCAACTGTTCCCATGTTGTCCTTCTCTGATTCGGATGTGAGGTAGACCGTGACGAGCACGGAGTCACTTCATCTATCATGGAGGCAGCACTTGAACTCGGTTCATTCTCGGAAGTTTAGAGAGGAGGTTCCCAAGGCAACTTTGTGTGTGTGTGCGTGTGTGTGTGTGTGTGTGTGTGTGTGTGTGTGTGTGTGTGTGTCTTGAGAGGAAGTGAGACTGGGAATAAAGAATAGAGCTGCAATGTGAACTGCGTTTCCTGCTGTTGGCACGGTAACCCTGGGAGCATTCCACCCGCCACTCAATCCAGGGAAAGGGTTATCGCCATGGAGATGGCATTTGGCAGGCCCAGTCCAAAGTGAGTCTGTTTATAATCACAGAAATGGGGAGGAAGAGTTTCCTATTTCCATGATATCAGGTTCAAGTTTAAACTTGATTTGTCCCAGTGGGCAGTTGGTTTCACTGCAAGTTTTATAAATGACAAAAATATAAAGCTGACATAAATAAATTGCATAAATAACAATATGCAGTTGCCAGTGCAGTAATTATTACAGTTATCTTCTTATTAAGAAAATATTCATAAACCTAGCCTATACTCAGTGGACAAACAAATAAATATACAGTATATTTCAATAATTGAATTTTAATATTTTAGAGCTGCAAAGATTAAACGATTAATTGATTAGTTGTCAACTATCAAATTAATCACCAACTATTTTGATAATCGATTAATCAGTTTGAGTCATTTTTTTATAAAAATAAAAGTAAAAATGTGCTGATTCCAGTTTCTTAAATGTAGTTTCTTCTCTCCTCTATTTTTGAGTTAAACACGACTTCATGGGCATCTTGGGCTTTGGAAAACATTTATTTATTTTTATTTATTTTTTACCATTTTCTGACATTTTATAGACCAAACATGTAATCGATTAATCGAGAAAAAAATCGTATTAAGTTTGTAAATTGGAAAATTAAACAATAAAGGACAGTAACAAGCTTAATGTGATTGTCCAATTAAATGCCTGGTCATAACTCTACTAAGAGGTGTGTATGTGTGTGTTGTCACATGCGCATCGATGTATATATGGGTGAAGTCTGCCTGGTGCCTGAAGCAGAAATAAACATGAAATCGGTTGCTATATTTACACAGATAATTTTACACACAGCAGACAGCCAATTTTACAAAGCAGGTGTGTGTGTGTGTGTGTGTGTGTGTGTGTGTGTTTAGGAAGTTGTTATGTTCACACTATTCAACTTCTCTGAAATACTGGAAGAAGCAGTTGCTGTTCGCTGAATCCATCCAGGCATACATACACATCCACACACAGCCACTCACACTCACACAAATGAATTGCCTGCCAACTTAGACATGTGTATCAATGCTTGTGTGCTAATTAAACTCTTTAGGAGGGCATGTGTGCACGTCTAGTGTGTATTTAACAGTTGGACGAAGGCGACAGTTGTTGGAGAACAACTGATCCTCTGATTCGGTCCCTCCACTATTCCCATCATGCATGTATTTGATCAATGCCGTGAAGGCTGCTGACTCACCTGTTCCTGTAGCAGTGGGGTTGGTTTAGGTCTGTGTCGTGGGTGGAGGAAAGTACTTGCAGACATAACACTCACTCAACACACACTCACATCCCTCGGCTTCTCCTCTCCTTAAGCAAGCATCTTAAAAGGAATGCATTCATTTTGGGGAATTTATATGTTGCTCAACTTGCTAATTAAAAGATAAGAACAATGGCATCGAAATTATCATTGTGTCTAATCACATGATGTTTCAGTATTTATTTTTTAATATAAATACAAAAAAAAAATCATATAATTGAACAGTTTGAATTTTGAAGCATTTGTGTTTCTCAATGGATCGCAAAATGCAGGCGATGCCAATATCAGATAACTGTAATGTAGATGTAGTTCTTATTTAGCATTTAAAGCAACACTATGTAACTTTTAGCTACAGCTGTTGTTCCAATGAGACAACCTGTAGGGCTAAAAGTTACATAGTGTTGCTTCAAAGACCTGTTAATTTGGATCATGGCCTTTACCTCAATGCTTAATCTGTCTGAACAGTAGGGAAATAAGAAAATGGGCTGCACATTTAAAAGTTTCATTTTTGTTTTCGATTGTATGTGTACCTTAAATTGTCATTAAAACTGTAATAATTCTTTTTTGTGGTCAATTGGAGACAGCGTAGCAAGCTGTAAACACAACATTGACATATTATTACCGTATAAAGTTGACACGGCAAACATACGCTGCAGACACAGAGAAACATTGGCATTAATTTGGAGTTGGGTTGGACACCTGAGTGTTGGACACCTGATGAATGTAAGTCCAATATTCACTTCCTTTTAGCTTTGTTTTGGTCTCCACCAACTCCTGAGGGAAATATGTGCCTCTTTAGCTTCCAAGCTACTAGTTGCTAACTGTCTGTCCCGCACATCACTGCTGACCGCATGTGTCCCTCCCTTTGGGAACAGTTTGTCCCAAGAGTTGCTTTCATGTCACTTGAGCAGGCTACAGCTACTGTCCCACATACTGTAGTGGAACATCTAAGAATCCTTAAAGGAGTTGGTTCCCACAACATCCTCACAGTCCTTACGTCTTGGTACATTAGCCGTTTAATTAATTTCGCTGTCGTGCCAGCTTAAGTGACAAATATATTAAAAGGTGGAGTGAAGTTTAACACTCGAGGTTCATTAACAGTGCTTGTTTTAGGACCACACGGAGGCTTTTTTTGAGAGTGCAGGGTTACACCGACTGTCAGTCAGAGAGGAAAAGAGCACACAGCTGCCCAATGGCATGTGTTCTGGCTCCCTTTACACACACACACACACACACACACACACACACACACACACACGTATCTCTTTTACAGAGATTTATGATATCACAAGTGCATCGCTACAGTTGATGAGACGGTGCAGAGGAGGTGATGGGAACTAACTTTTAGTGATCACACTGAGCAGCAGAGACAGGGAGAGAGCGAGAGCAATAAGAAAAGGGAGGGGTGAGGGATTCAACATGACCCAAAAGGCTGTTGAGATGGCGCATCGTGCTCATCTGTTGATAGACAAGAGATAGCGATTGTATAATGTTTCCCCCTGCAGCATGGAGGTGAGAAGTGGCCAGAAAGAAGACAATGTGTATCATTGTAAGTGTGTGGGATTGGTATGTGACCTTGGCTTCAGTACAGAGTCCAGTTGTTCCAAAGAATTCAGTAGGGCGTACAGGGAGCTGAGAGGATTTACCCTAAAAGCCAAGGTGACTCATTTATTTTTTTGTGGAAAGTCAGTCACACACATGGACACGTTCTACGTGTCTAGCGCGAGAGAGTTGTTGCTCATATGTTATTAACACACCGTGTTGTCAGTGATGCAGAGACATTAAATGTTTACAAAGTGATGACATACATACTGAAAAATGGGGACAGCAAGAACAGGGATGAAACACCATCTTAATATAGTAGAAAAGCAGGAGTTCCAGTAAAGGCCGGGACGCACAGGGCCGAAAATCGGCCGTTGGACAGTCTGGCGAGGTGCCGTCGTCGGTCTGGGGGGCTGTCGGCGTTCATTTTGGCCGACCTGACATGTTCAGTCGGACGCAGGTCAGTCGGGACTCACCCGGAAATGGCGAGCAGAATGAGCGTGACTAGAGTCTCTCAAAATCTGATGCAAATCTTTTAAACTGACCTTTGTTGAGCTGAAATGAAGACAGATTCAGCAACTGCATGGCCTATTTCTCACTTAAAATGTTTTCAGAAACACGTTTCAGTGAACAATTTTAGTACAATATGAGATCGTATTCTGAACGAGCCGCCATGACAGTCTGGCTTTGAATTTCCGGAGAAAACAAACCCACGTGACACGTTCGTCCAATCAGCTGCCGGTTTTCATTTCTTGGGCATAAATACAGAGTAGCGCCGCCTGCTGCTATGGAGACGTATTACGTTTCTCAAGTCGGTGTCACCTCAGTTTGTTCCGAGGCAGTTTTTTGGACCTCGGGGACCCAACTGATCATTTCGACTGGCTTTTCTGCTGAGGGTCGGCCGTCTGGTTGGTGTGAAACACAACCGCAGTTGAATCTGTGTTTACTGCGCCAACAGATTCTGAAATTGACAGTTTCCTTTTCTTTGACAGTCAGCGGCAAGCATTGATATATATTATGTGTAAACTGTTATATGGCAGACATTTAGTGTAGTGTCTTAGTCTTGGAGGGATTTTAGCTGGACAAGTTTAAAATAGGTCATGCCTGACTGTCCTGAGGGATCCCCTCTTGCACTGTCAGGCTCCAAGTTGGTGTTGCTTGGCTCTGAATGGGTCCTGGCCTGATCTGGCATGGCTGGGGGAAAGGGCAGACTCAGTGCTTCGTGGCAGATGGTGGATGTTGTATTAGCCATGTGTACACTCAACTATTTATACTCACTTTTAAGTAGCTATTACCATATATGCAAATTCACCATGAGTGTACCAAAGGCTTGCCTTATGTATAAAAAATCTGACCACAAATACTACATTTTTTAATTTGCACATACATACCACAAGCATCAGGAAAGGAACAGGAACCCTATTGATGGCTTTAGATTCTTTTGGCAGGTGTCAATCAAGAGTAGAGCTAACCTGATGATTAATCAAATAACAGAAAATGAATTGCCAACCATTTTGATGATGCCTGGTCCTTGGTTTCCAGCTTTTCAAATATGAGGATTTATATACAGTAATTGAAAATGGAATTTTGGTATTGGATGGCAGACCTCAAACGATTAGTCGATTAATCAATTAGTCGATTGACAGAAAACTACTGCAACTATTGTGGAAAACATAAGCATCACCTTGGGCTACAGGAAACTACGACTGGCATTTTCCCCTTTTTCTGACGAAGACTAATAGCTTAATTAAGTATTTCAAGAAAGAAATGTTTCAGCTCTAATCAAGAGTGACTCTTCATACACTCACACACTGGATTTTAAAGATTGTAATGTTCTAGTAAAAGGGAACGCCTCTTTAAGTTTCCAAGCAAGCCCATCGGAATTACTGTATGTCAGCAGATATAACAACAGGTGCTTTGCCCGCTGATTCATCACTCCATCCTAAATTACCTATATGAAAATAATTCAACTTACTCGTCCTACTGACTCACACTGAATCACTGACCTAGGCTTCCTGCCTGCAGTAAAATCACTTAAATCACACTCACTTTGAGGTGAACTTCCCACTGGCTAACTTTAGTCAAAGGCAGGGATCAGATCATGCAAATCACTACACACAGATATGCAACATGGCTGAACCCCCCCCCCTGTCCAATGCTCAGGACAGCCGGTGTGCTGTGTGTGTGTTGCCAGACACCGGCATGGCTCATGTTTCTCAGTGCAGTTTGTCAGAGCCTAGCTTGGAGCGGTAGGCACCAGTGAGACTACACCAAATACATACATCCTGAGCTGACAGGGGAACTTCACAGGTTTTCTACCCCACAGAGAAGCTGCTGTTTAGGGCTGCGATTGGTCATAAAACAGCCCAGTACCATGGTCCTGCCTCCTGGCCTGCACAGTAGCACGGGAGTCTTAAGGAACATCTCTTTGCACAGATACACTGCTGGATTACTATTTTACAGAACGCAGCTTTGGGAGTCTGTACATGCGATTGGAGCCTGGAGGAGAGACATTTTGTGAGTGTGAGTGATTGTCAAGGGCGTTTTGCCTGAAATCACACACATGCTTTCCTAAGGTGTTGGGCCATTTTTTTTAGTCAGTGGATATCTGAGCTGTTAAGTGGACTTCTTTACTCCAGTGCACTCAATCTCCTCTGAGCGGTTGTTTAGTCGCCGGGCAAGCTGGTCCGTTTGTAATCGCCGTGTCAGTAGCCGCACCGGTGGCCGTGCCTGGTGGGGGGTTACGTGTCTCGTCCCCCACCATGATGATCAAGGAGGTGTCGTTACGCCTGGACCCTGATCTGAGGGGGGAGCTGGCCTTTCTGGCCAGGGGGTGTGACTTTGTCCTCCCCTCACGCTTCAAGAAGAGAATCAAGTCCTTCCAGGAGCAACAGGTCAGTCGGTGCAGTCAGCAGGATGGACGGGGTGCAAGTTTGGACGTACAAGCAAAATGCAAACTCATGAGACATATGACAAATGTACAGTAGACAAAAAATCTAATAATCTGGAAATTGATATCTCTTTATTTCTTATTTCTTTGTTTCTCTCTTTTACATACACATGTTCACAGATGTTTATATATTACACACACGCACGCACGCGCGCACACACACAATAGATTCATGTTGTTGCTCTCATACACACAGAATGACATGCCAGGGACAACACACTATTCTGAGGCAGATACCAGCAGGGTATTAATAGCGCAGAAGGTGCAGGAATAGAGTGATAGAATGAACTCTGTGAAGGAGAGGGAGGGGCAGGACCGCTACAGCTGTCCTGCTCAGTACACACAATTTGGTAGCCCTCGGGAAGACATGCACCAAACATATCAGGCATCAGGGAGCTTGAACACACAATAGTTTTGATTTAAGCAGTGTTAATTAAATCCTAGTTTCAGATCTTTTAATTTAAATGTGTGGAATCCTTATCTTTTTACGTCATCACCCTTGAACTACAGAAAATGGGTCTTCTATCGGATTTGACATCTCTTGTATCTTGTATCTAACCTTGTCATTGCTGGCAGTGTAAATGGTTGTCTTGTGTATTAGAAAGTGGAATATGTTGATAATAAAATAATTGTTCAGTTCCAGAGGACAGTCGACTATGTATGGGTGCATTTCTTTGTGAGTCTTGTGTTGTGGTATAATGATGGATGGCTTAAACTCACTGAAACAATGAATTTTTCCTCTTTCAGTCTGCTCGCGATTTGATATTTCTGTGGGCTTTTCAACCAGTTCTTCCCAAACTAAGACACATTATACTATTTTTTCATGCAAGCATTGCTGCATACTGCCCAGAAGGCCCGTTTTGAATTTCATAGTGTTGTTCAATTTGGTGCCCAGAATTTTAAAGCTTAAGGAGCTTGATCAAACCATCATAAATACAGCAGAACTGTTATCACGAGTGTTGTTAATTTTGCCTTATTAGTTAGTTATGGTTCCAGATATTAGAATAAATTAAATTAAGGCCAACATAGTCTTCACTGCCACAGTTCTTTTCTTGCCAACCATTTGTATTAGTCTTAAGTACTGACTTTAAAACAAGTCTCTTGTTGTTTGTACATAGTTTTATGACTCACTGGGAGTTTCCACCATAGGCCTTACGTGGGTCCTTTATCCCCATAAAGTGAAGTTTTGTCTTGTTGTCTGTTCTGGGAAAAAGTACTTAATTTATCTACTTAGTTCACATAAAAATTAATATGGCTTTAGAAAAAGGAGGTAATTTATACATTTCAGGTCAAAATCATGCAACAATATGGCTCTAAGAGTGCGGTCAGTTTATATTTAAAATGCAATGTAAGAGTGTAGCTCTGATTTGGAACAATAAGCCACACCAAGCAAACCTAGACTGTGGTGTTTCAGTCATTAGCATGCTGCATAAGCGGTTCACAAACCATATGAGGCTAAGGTAAAATGAACAATATTCTTTGTTTAAATTGTAAGAATTGCAAATTTGAGGTCTAAAGTTATCACCACAGCTAACACAGCCTGTCCATCCCCACAAATGACCATCCTTCTCTCTTCTCAGGTCCAGTCCAAACTGGAGAAGAAACCAGGCACACCTCCACCAGCCCCTGCCCTGAGCACAGTCACACCGCCCCCCACACCGCGCTCACCCAGCCCTCCTCCAGCTCCAGTGATAGTCACCCCTCCTCCTCTTGCCATCAACATTCCCAGGTTCTACTACCCCCGTGGGCTCCCTGCCATGGGCCCGGCCACCAACCACGACGCAGCCATTGCTGCCATAGAGACGGCCTTCACTGAGTTTGAGGAAGAAAAGGCTGACATATATGAAATGGGCAAGATTGCAAAGGTCAGCAGTTTAACAACAGACGATGTTCATAATTCTAGAAACACCCTTTACTTCTGTTTTTGATTTAATAATCTTAATGTACCGCCTTTAAAGTATGATAAAACTTGAAATCCGAATCAGAAAACGATTTATTGCCAAGTAAGTAACACCTACATGGAATTTGCCTTAACACATTAAAAGAAAATAAACAATAAATGTAAAAAAAAAAGAAAACGATGACATAAATAAACAAATATGTACAAAATAATAAGAAAAGAAGGCTGTATGGTTTAGTGCAGGATGTGCAAAGATGTTGAGGAAAAGGAAAAGATCAGCATTTACTGGCAGAAATATGTGAGATATATTTCATCTCGAAGAAGTATTTGTTTTTTTAGAAAACATTGCACACATGGTGGCCTGGTTAATGCAGTGCTGTTTTTTTATGCTGCCACTTCCTTCGAAGCAGTGATCACAAATTCCAGGAAATAACACTGTGGTGACGCACAGTACCCTTTGTTTTTCAGGATAAGATAATGGTATTGCTACTTGTCTTTCCGTTCAGGCATGCGGGTGTCCACTTTACTGGAAGGCCCCCATGTTCTACTCAGCAGGTGGTGAAAGGACAGGCTTCGTTTCTGTTCACTCCTTCATTGCAACCTGGAGGAAGTAAGACGGACCTCATGTTCATCCGAGTCTTAGAAAAATCGTCATCATCATCATCATCATAACCCTCATCAGGTTGTATTAAACATCTCCCAAAACTTGTCCCCTCTCCTGCAGGTTGTTGCACAGTTGTCACGATGATGCATCAAGGTTTATCTCCCTGCTAGCGAAACCCAGCTGTAGATACCTGGAGCAGGAGGACCTCATCCCTCTACTGCAGGTACAGGTCTTATCAACATCCATCAATCAGACGAGCAACTCAAACATTAACCTTAATCTCTGTGCTGTCCTCTGTATTTACCACACACATGTCTAAATTATGTTTGTTTTTTTCTGTTTCTGCTGTTTGTGTTTGTCTGGTTAGGACATAGTGGATACGCATCCTGGGCTCACATTTCTGAAGGATGCACCTGAATTCCATTCTCGCTACATAACAACGGTAACTCTTTATGTTTTAATATGATGGTGTATTTTAGTCTAATTATAAGACTACTACCGTTTAGTCTCAAGCTTGTATTAGTCTGCGTGTTGGCTGTAACGGAGCCACAGCTTCTTATCTATTATCCAAGTATAATAAAAAATAAAAAAAATACAGTATTATATAAGAGTTTTATCAGTGCTGTCCTAGTCGTCACACTTGTGATGTATTGAAGGTCACATGAATACACAGAAAGGGAAGTACTAATTAAACTTAATTTTAGGACAGCAAAAATGATTCAACATTGAATTGAAAAAATACAAAGAAATGTATAAATATTATTAATGTTATTGTTTCATTGCAACATCAAATGTCTTAAAAATGTGACACTGTGGCAGTGGTGTAAAGTAACTAAATGCATTTATTTCTTTACTACTACTTAATTTATTTCATTGAATTAATATTTGAATGATTTATATGTTAACGTTTACTTCACTACATGTAAATGACAGCTAAGGGTACTAGCAGTTTTTATAAATAGCAGATTTTACAGATTTTTTTTAATACAAAACATTTGGGGAGGTTATAAAATATGATGTTTTATTATAGATTGAACTGTCCAAAAATAAGATAACATTGTAAATTGACTTGTAATGCTGTATTTTAACATTGTGGTATTGTTGCTTTTTATTTAAGTGAAAGATCTGAATACTTCTCTCACCACTGCACTGTGCAAAGCATTAAATATCACACGTGCTTTAGAAGTCGAGGGTTATCTGCGTCGAGATGCAGAGAAGTCCGTGCTCTAATGCGTCAGGGGACGTCACGGAAACACTGATGCCCCCCTTCCCCATGGCCCATTTCAGCAGAGGCCCCGACCCTCCACATGCCCATATTAAGACACTTCCTTCAGTTTAGGCCAGCTGACCCGCTACTGTATGTGACATAAGTAGCCCTGGGAGGTCCATGTACCAGGAAATGAGTGCTAATCCGCACTTTACTAAGCCTAAGTGTTGTGTTTCAGGGACAGGGAGCCAGGACCCCCTTGTTTCCATTGTATGCTGAAGACTTGTCTTTCTCGTGTTATGAATGAGGACAGATATATCAGTTGTAGATGAATTGTTGGTAGGTCTTCCTCATGGAAAGATGAGGAATATGTTTAATGAGTCAGGATGACAGGCTTGGAAAGTCCCCATGTAAGTTTCATGCTATTTTCATAGACTGAAAGCTCTCGTTAGTGTCAGACTTTTCGTTTTGGATCCCTTTTAGAAGGACTTTTTTTATTTTAGACCTTTTTAAAGTAACAGACATAAACACATTTCATAGCCTCTGCCATCTCTCAACTGTTGAAATTATCTTGAGATTTTATATTTTTACTCATTCTTTAACATATTTTTTCAATAGTTGTGACTTGTGTATTTCTATTTTGTATTTATATGATGTGTGCTTTTCGTTTGTGTTTCACTGCTGCTCAACCAGTTGCTTTTTGGGGACAAATAGTGATTGAAAACAGTAGAGGCAAATTAATTATTTAATAATTATTAACATAATTCTCTACTATTTTTATGGAACTCCTACATGCAATCCTGTAATGAGTACATCTATAACTTATCCCAGGTGATCCAGCGGATATTCTATGTGGTGAACCGTTCGTGGACGGGTCGTATGACCATGATGGAGCTACGCAGGAGCAACTTCCTACAGACCCTGGCCCTGCTGGAGGAGGAGGACGACATCAACCAGATTACAGATTACTTCTCCTACGAACACTTTTACGTCATCTACTGCAAGTTCTGGGAGCTAGACGCTGACCATGATCTCTACATTGATCCCAAAGACCTGGCGAGATACAATGACCATGGTAAGAACAACTCAAAGATTTTCCCCAACTGAAATAAGTCCATACCAGACACATGTCGGTTATCCTACAAAAATAAATAGCATATCATGAAAGAATCCAGGCCTTAAAGGGTAACTACTGTTTTTTCCAACCTGAACCCTATTTTCCTATGTTTTTTTTGTGTAAGTGACTGATATGAACAACAATCTTTGAAGTTGGTCCAGTTGTACACACACTTAGAATATTAATCTTTCAATGGCAAAAACAAGCATTTTTGTGAACGTATATACAAGCTACACAATTGCCCTATTAACTTACATTGTAGCTTGTTTCGCCGCTGCCGACTGCATCGATCTCGCTTAATACTGGACCAATGTCAAAGATTGTTGTTCCCATCAGTCACTTAGACACAAAAACCTAGGAAAATAGGGTCCAGGTTGAAAAAAAATGGTAGTTACCCTTTAAGGCAAAACTAAAATTAAAAACATAATATTTGAATTCATCAACCTCTATCCTTAGATATCCTTAGTCTAAGAATTGATGGTGTCAGGTCAAGTGCTGTACAGAATGTGAAGCCCCTTGAGTCTCATTGTATTTAATATGGATTGGATGCCAGTAAAGAATCAGAAACAGACTGTCTTTGGATTTGGCACATTCATTTGCTTATTTTCCATTCGTTTGGCCCCCACTAGCTATTGCAGAAAACAACAGCTGTTTGTCCTAGGCTCAACACTCTCATGCTGTCTGATGTGAAATGCATTACACTGTTAACTGCATTATATTGACCACTTAGCCACATTTTAATTCACTTACTCAGTACTTATGCAAGTAAGTAGGCAACAGTATCCATTTGTTTCTATGTCTTTGAACAAAATAACATTTGCTTATTTTTCTCGTTCTCTCCTCTGACAGCATCATCAAACAGAATCATTGAAAGATTGTTTTCAGGGGCCGTTACTCGGTAAGTGGAAACACACACATGAACAAGCACAGAGGAGCTGATTACTTTACCATAATGGCAGTATTGAATGTGAGTGGCTCGGTCTCTCTTGTTTCCAGGGGTAACGCTGTGCAGAGGGAAGGAAGGATGAGCTACGCTGAGTTCGTCTGGTTCCTCATGTCTGAAGAAGACAAGAAAAATCCCACCAGGTGATATACTGTACAATCAACAATACAGCTGTTGGAGCATTTTCTTTCTCTCTGCATGTGTTGAATAAATGTTACATCCCAGCCAGATGTCACTTTATTTGCAAATTCACTTCTCCCACCATGTATGAGTGTGTGGATGGTAGGATGGAGAAATGGAGAAGTGTGTGTGTAGTGTGTAGTGTGTAACTCTGTATGCATTTGTCCTTTCTCTCTCCAGTATAGAGTACTGGTTCCGCTGCATGGACTTGGATGGCGATGGCATCCTGTCCATGTTTGAGTTGGAGTATTTCTATGAGGAACAGTGTGAGAGGATGGAAAGGATGGGCATCGAACCTCTGCCCTTCCAGGATTTGCTCTGCCAGATGCTCGACCTGGTCAAACCTGAGAGTTCAGGTTAGTGCCGGCACAAGCTCACCCTTGGTGTTTTTCTTCCTTTTTATGATGACATTATCTTTTCTTTCTCTGTATTGGAAAGCCACACCCTGCCATTGTCCTTTTTACCTTGCTGTCTGAACTTTACACATGCACGTGTTTGTGAATATATATATGTTGTTTTCTCCAGGTAAGATAACCCTTGGTGATTTGAAGCGCTGTCGGATGGCCCACATATTCTTTGACACTTTCTTCAACCTGGAGAAATACCTGGACCACGAACAGAGAGACCCATTTGCTGTGCAGAAGGTGTGATTTTGCATCTCTTATATGTAATATTCAGCTATATTGCAGGAGCTGTCAATTTGAAGGGGGGTTAGAGTTGTTGATTCCTTGTTGCAATAGAGAAAAGGAAAAATAAATCTATCAAAATTAAAAAAAATGATCTGCAGATGTGAAGCAGCACGTGTCACATAATTGATAAAACGTGTCCCTTGTTAACTTTCGACATATTGTGGAAGATGATGGAGATATAATAATATGGGCTATACCAGTTCCCTCAAACTTTTCAAACTACTGCGTTGCATGGGATTCAAATATTACTTTGTTTTCAAATCTACAAAGTTTTTTTTTTACAGAATAAATTCTCAAAATTCCATTACTATTAGAAAAATGGGCTATAGGGGTTTTGATATATATGTATGAAATTCTCTCTCTCTCTCGCTCTCTCTCTCTTTTTTTTTTTTTTTTCTCTCTTTTCTTTTTTTTTTTTTTTTTTTTTATATTTTTTTTTTTTTTTATTTTCACAAAAACTCTTTTTTTTTTTTTTTTTTTTTTTTTTTTTTTTTTTTTTTTTGTTTTTCTCTCTTTAAAAAATTTTTTTTTTTTTTTTTTTTTTTTTTTTTCAAAAATGTTCCACGGACATTGATAGTGAAGGTCCAGAGCCATCTGATTGGGATAAATATGCCTCAGAAGAGTATGAGATACTGGTGGCGGAGGAGACTGCAAATGAACAGCTACATGAGGGGTACGACACACACACAGACTCACACTTACTTACACGACTGTGTGCATTTCCAAGTATTGAAATATAATCAATCTTTTTAATAGGCTGAGTTCTCTCCAGTTTTCCGTGCACTTAGAGAAAACACCCCTTTTAGTAACTGAAGATTAGCTTGATTGTCAAGACAATAAAATGATAACAACAAGTAACCAGTTCTACTCTGCGTGTTGTGTTCCCAGGTCCTTTGATGATGACTATGAATCTGAGGAGCTTCAGGTTCCGGAAGAGATTGGGAATAAAATGGAAAAACTGGTCATATCGGACCTGTCAGCATAAAACTTCTTCCCTGGAATTTCTAGGCCTTTCTTTCTGGAAAACAATCAGGAAAAAAAGTGATAGAAGTACCCTTTGGATGGATGCATCAAGAAATACAGTACATGGGCGTAAAGACAGAGAGAGAAAACGGTTTTGGCATCTGTTTTTTGATGACTCTGGAGTCTCCTCAGAATGGATTGTTTTTTTCGTTTTTATGTTGTGTGTGTGTGACCGTAAACCAGTACGTGCTGTTCTTTGTCTGGTGCAATAACGTATCTGTGTTCATACAGAAAACAATTTCACTGCCTCCAGCTCTACACTCCATCCAAGAGAACAAAGCCAACGATGGGGAGGAGAAGTGTATGATAAGCTCTAAAAGGAATCAAGAAAAAAAATGTCACTGTAAAAAAAAGTTTTATTGTAATTATGAATTTTCTACAGACAATCCTGCCAGAAGACAATCATGTGAAGGTCGACAGATAGATAGACTGTCAGTTACACAAATAGACTCCTGGTTGGAGAAACGGGGGGGGGGGGGAGGGGTGCTGAAACCGATAATTACAGTGATAGGCACTGAAAACACACACTCATCTGCTCAATAATAATACATACAGACAGACACTGCCATCAGAAACCTGCTGCGTTCCTCGGGAAAGGAAGTCGTTAAATCTCTAGTCCCTTCAGGGAGGAATCATGTTACGCTTTGGGTGATTGTAACAGTGCCACGCTGTGGCCAGCCTGTGCTACTGCATGCCATTACTTTCATGCACGGTGCATAATGGCCGGGTAACTTTTCCAAGAGGGAGTTCAGATCACTGCACAGCCTGAGCTGCTCTATTATTAGTGCGGCATTATCAGCGCTCCCTGGAAAAAGTCTCTGACTGCATAGACTAAAAGGTCCCTCTACATTGTTTTAATTCTCAATCAGGTCACAGTGAGACATATGCACATAAAATGATGCATGTTAAAAAGCATATCAAGCTCTCTGGTAGAGTTGCCCACACATTTCCACCTGTAACGTTTGTACAAACGCAATAGATAAGCATAAGAACTGTGAGTTGTTCCTATCAGTCTCAAGTAATTATCTAGCACATCCCACTGTATGTTTTCTCATTCTTGTTGATTGTGTACAGTACCTGGTAAATACTTTGATCTGTTTTTTAAATTTAAGCCAAAATTGTCTTCTTTTTTTTTCTGCTTAAACATCTCATTGTCATACACCGTTTGAAACTTTCTGACGTCCATTCTCCCTGTAACACACACCAAACACACCACTAAGGATGCCTCCTAAAGTGTCAGTTCACCCAAATTATGAAAACACATATTCTCACACCTCTAGTGGTATCTAGCTTGCACATAGTTTTATGTACCTGGCATTTTTGCCTCAAGCACATTATTGGAGTTACCTACCGTAACGGGGGCATGTGTTAATATAATTTTGCCATGCTTTAAGCACCAACATACTTACTTTCACCTCTATTTTATTTAAATGGCAGCAAAAACCTCAGAGATGGATATCTTAAAACTATTTGCACAGACAGATATACCAAGTGAGATTTTGCCTTTATAATTTTAAGGGGTTGACTTTTTAACTCCTATATTTACTGTACTGCACTCACAGGGACAGGTGCATGTATGTACACTGTGTTTGCTTAGAAATCATTGGGGTGTGTTTTTAGGCGCATGTAATGTGTAGCTCTCAGTTTCGGGCTGTTTATACGTCTTAGTTGTTGCTATGGGGATGGTGTTCCCGGGGTCAGTGTGTGTGTGCGCGCTTGTATAACTCTTTAATTAGGTATGGGACAGCTTTTGTCCTCATTGGCTTTAAATTCATAACTCCTTTATTGGCACTTGCTGTACACAGACACACACAGATACACTTATGCACACACCACACTACACAGTAGTTACTATTAAAAGGGAAAGAAAAGAGCTAGTGGATGCTGTAAGGCCTTAAGGACCTTAAGTTTCCCACTTCTGCTCTACAGCCATTGTAAATGTGCCTGACTGTGTATTAAAACTATATTATTATAATAATAACTAATGATAAGCCATTATAGATATAACGGCTCAGATTTTTGATGTATTTTGATGGTTTGTATTGCTGTGCCACTGTGTGGCTCAGGATAGGAGGGTAAATTATGTTAGATGCGTGTACGTTTGTGTTTTCGATGCACAGTGGGTTTCATCATCAGAAGAGGGGATCCTCTGGAGGACTGATCTGACAATCACAAAAATATGAGAAACCTCTCATATGGAGAGCTCTGAGACTGATGTTTCACCAATGTGGTCACACTCACACTCACATACTCCCAAGGAGACCTGCTCATCCAGACATTATTTAAGAAGAACTGTTGAAGGCAATGGGGCGTCTCCGATTGTGTCCTGGTACTCACACATGCAACATCAGGCTAGGGGAGAAGCCATGCTTTTACTTTGAAATTACATATTTACCTTGACAGGTAGACGGAATAATTTTGATGTACTTCCTCTGTGCAGAGGAGACTTGAGTAGGCTGAGATGTGTTCAAATCCTGATTTATTGTATTGGCATGGTTTTATTTTTGTCAATCTTTCTTTCTTTTCACTTCTTTCTTTCTTTCTTTTTTTCTTGTCTTCTTTTCTTTGCCCCGCCCCCTGTTATTTGTTGCTTTTGTCTGAATTTTTTAGGTTTAAATAAAGATGTTTCAAGAATATTAATTCTCCTTGATGATTCTTTACAGTTACCCACATACACCCCCCCATCCTATCCCCTCACATAGAAAAATCTCTCTCACGCACGTTCGTCATCATTCCCTCCTTGTGTACACACACTGTGTACAGTAAGTGTGTTTGTCTGCAGTGGTGCTCAGTAGAGTGTACTTTACAGGCTTTTGAACTGCTGAGTGCCCTGTCCGGGGGTCTGACCTTTTTACCTAAAGGCAGATTTTTTTTTTTGCCATTTCTACTTTTCTGTACATGTGTTGGAAATACACGTTACAATAACACATTTTATTCCACATTAAGCAAAATTGACACTGGGACACTTAAAGGTTACTGAGGTTTGTTTTCTCCCCCAAGTGCAGGATTTGATTCTCAGACCCACATGGCTTGGACTGTGACTGGCCTGACGTCAGCAGCTCTTTATTGAATCACTGTGGCTGGCGTCACTGTTGGCTTGACACACACCAAGTGTCTGGTGAGTGTGGCACATTGTTGATTGTTCTTTTGGGAGAGCACATTAAGCGACACCCAGGCAAACCACCAGCCAATGATATTAAGTTGACTGATGATCACTCAGTCATTGGATTTTACCATAGACATCACAGTCCGTGTCGTGTGGTACAATTCTATTTTTCTAGCTTTTCAAGTGGACCCATTCTGGCACCCCCAAGTGTGTGTCCACACCCAGCAGGAGCCAAACGGTACCATCTGGCACCACTGACCTCTTTGCTAGTACCACCGTCCTTTCCTTCTTTATCCTACTTTTACCAAGTAATTACAGGAACATAGTTATAGGAACAGTCCACTTCTAAACCGACTACTCTTCCCCCAAAACCGGTTTTTCCATTTGCATTCACACTGGCCAAGTGGCCATAGGAACTGACCTTTTGTTATTATAACACAGCCATCTAACCACCACTATGCGGAAAAGGGAAAAGATCCTGCCCTGAAGTAGGAGCTGAAAGAGATGCAGGAACTGTAGCCAGAGGAACTTAATAATCCCCAAATTGGTCCAGTCGGAACACGAGAAAAAAAGGGTTCTGGGAACGTTATGTTCTAGGAACTGCAAAAATCCCTGCGGTCGGAATGCGGCTTTTGTCACATTGTCCTCGCCACACAGACAGGACAGGACAGGCCAATGCCAGAGCCTGACAAGACAGTCACCAAAGTCATTAGCAATCCTCATCATCATCATCATCAGGGAACCCTGAATGTCCGTATCAAATTCTGTACCAATTTATGTTATAGATATTGAGATATTTCACAGGATAAGTAACATCTTTGACCTTTCGGCAGCACTACAGGAAATGTAAGATAATTACCAAAGTCATTATGATCCATCATCCTAGCACTATGGATATCTCTACCAAATTTTATGACACACCATCCAATAGTTGTTCATGTATTCACTGACATTGACAACCGTAGTGCCATGCTACTAACATGGTTAAAAGTATCCCTTTACATCTATACAAGTTTTAGTTTTTAGGTTGTGATCATCTGTGTTTTTAATATTTGGACTGAATTTGAATTTCAGGTAGCATAGCTTACCTCAACTGATCGCGTTTTGGGATGAAGCCATCACACGTTGATTCCCACACTTCTATTTGCCAGTATTGATGTACTCATTTCACTCATTCAAATTCATTTATGTGGGACTTCTCTTACAGTTTTTTTCTTAGATATGTAATCCATGGCAAACCAAGGGTGATTGTAGGCAGGGGTTTCTGCTGGGGGTTTATTGTTCTGAATACAAGGATTGTCCTGGGAATGGTGTAATAGTTGGCATGCCAACATGTTGTGATTTTAGCAATTTTCCTCCCACCGAAGGTCAGAATTGACTGGTCATTGTTTGAAATGGCGCTATGCTTGTTTTTTCACAAATGTCAGGGACAAAGCGATTAGCCAACCAGATCGCTGTCCCAGCTCCTTGAGTCATGGACATTCCTCTGCCATGATTGCCAACACCCACCACCCTATGGTGGTGTGACCCAGTCGGTGTGATGTCACTCCCTGAGATGCCATGACTGGAAGGTGTTCTGTAAGTAGGAACACATGACATGTTCGGCAGAGCTGGAACAAACACAGATCACCCCTGAGCTTTAGATAAAGCTAAAAAAAAATCCCCCAAAAGAGTGAGTACGCAACTGGAACCAATTCATCTTATTAAAGAGAGAAAGAAAGCGACAGAGAGATGTGTCTGGCCATTGAAGGCTCTTGAATCAGGCGAGGGTTGTGTTTGTTCCAGACATACCAGTGATACCAGAAACATGAGCTTTTGATAAAGCTGTTTGGAAAAGTCCGGAAAAAGAGTGAGGAAGCAACTGGAAGCAATTCATCTTATCAAAGAGAGACAGAGAGATGTGCTTGGGCACAGAAGGAGTTCTGGTGCCTGTTCCAGACATACCAGAGATACTAGATATATGACAAATAAAATACCAAATATCAGTACCAAACATCTAAAGCATGTGTAGAGGTTTTAGCCATGCTAGCAGCTTGGCTTAAACAGTCTGTCTGTTGGTCTGTTCACCACTTTGGTCCAGACTGAAATATCTCTGCAAATATTGGGCTGTTTGAACTTTTGTACAAAAATTCACAGTGCCCAGAAGATGAATCCAAATGATTATGTCGATCCCCTGACTTTTTCTCTGTCGTCACCAGCAGCTTGACATTTTGGTTCAGATAGAAATGTCATCAATATTGAGGGATTGATTAAATACAGATATGTGTATCCCCCTCAGAATAAATTCCCCCACTTTTCCTATAGCTCCATCATCAAGTAAAACTTTCAATGGATCCAAATACTTTGCTTTGTTACCAAATACCTGCGAAACCAATTACATTCCCACTAGCCTCAGCTGTTCTTTGTGTCTAATGTTAATTAGCAAATAAACAATACCTTCTAAACATCAGCATGCGAGCTTTTTCATTGTGGGAACATGCAGCCTTGCAGAGCTTCAGCATGGCTGCAGATGGTGATTATATTATATATCTTTCAAAAATATTCTGATGGCATACATTCAAAATGAAACTGGGTTAAAATTGTTGCACCATCTGTGTTGCCCATTCATCTCAGTATTCATGGGTCTTCTGTGTTGACAGCCACAGTGTGCTACTGTACCACCAGATGGCAAAGTTTCCTACACATGTGGCTTCAATTAAGAATAACATGACAAAAATATAATAATCATGCATTATTTTTGTCTTGAATATTTCATATAAAATGTCTACCTGTGACCTTAATATTTATATGAAGGTGTGATTTGCTCACTGACACAACATAATGATTCATTATGATTTATTATGTGTAATCCCAGCACATAATGGTACATTGCACAATTTACTGCCAAAGCTGCCACATGCCACCAAGAAGCAAAAAGCAAGGCTGTGATGTTAGCACATCAAAAGGCATTTGTTCCTGATCATTTTCGACTGATTTAGCAGTTAAAGAGAAATGTCATGTAACAAAATGTAAAGCAGAGAATATTTTTTTATGGTGCTAGGAGGTGATTGGATTTCGGTAATCATCATATTACATTCCAAATCACGTCAAGCTTATTGTCCTCTCTTTTTCCAGACACGCACGCACACGCACGCACACACACGCACGCACACTTACACGCACACGCACACACACACACACACACACACACACACACACACACACACACACACACACCAAAGAAATTAGTAAAGTGAGTGTTTGATTGTCCAGACAGCTGCATCGCACAACTATAAGAAAAAAGAAAATGAGAGGGAGGGGGGAGAGAGAGGTTGTCAAAGAGTCAAAGACAGAGAGAGAGAGAGAGAGAGAGAGAGAGAGAAGAAGAAGAAGAAGAAGAAGAAGAAGAAGAAGAAGAGAGGCATGCCTGCTCTTGTTGGTGTGCAGAGAGCTTTGGGTTGACTCCTTTGAACTTATGATGAGCCAAATTCCATCCTCACATCCATGGGAGGAAGTAGCCTACCTGACACACACACACACACACACACACACCTCTGCACCATCATGTTCCCTCCAAGTCTTTTCTGCTACCAGACGCCCATTATCATCTGTCACCTGGTGCCTCAGACTAGCATTTTATTGAACATATGTGCACACACATGCTCATGTAGACACAACATACACACACATAAATGCATACATAAACACACCCACATGCATGTAAGACCCAAGCGAGGGCACAATTAATATCTAGAAAACCACACCGAAGAGCTGGCTGCAAGCCAACAATCTCTTACCCCACTTTCTCTGCTTTGCTTTCTCTGTGCTATTACAATATACAGTACGTACTATGATATGGCTGGACACATTCCACTGACTTCAAAGACCTCTGGTGAACTGAGTGTGCATGATTACAGGGAGGGCTTGCTTTAAAGAGCCTCGGAGAGGAAAAAACTGAGAGGGAGAGACGGGGAGAAAGAAGTAGAGAGAGAGAGAAAGCAGCTGGGTTGGTGGTAAACATCTGGTGCTTGTGGAGGCCTGGCCCTGACATACAGGAGAAATAGCTGTGTCGCTGTTCCAAGATCTGCTCCCTCCAGTCTGTCCTCATCCACCCTCCTCCACAGATCTAATCTAATGTGACTGGCTGTCTGTAAGGGTCCAATACGTCACTCAAGGTTGCCCTACTTTGGCTTTGTTAACCGATTTATTTGAATAAATAGGTTTTTTTTATTTTTTATTATTCACACATTGATGGTACACAACTCCCAAATGTGCCCTGTTTCCACTGTACAAAATCGTGGGAACAACTCCCTGATATTGGGTTACAGTGTTGCAGCAGTGTTACCCTGTTGCACAACAATTCGCTTCTCACTTGTTTAAAAGTTTCTAAGCCCTTCCCTAACTCATCTGCTTCTCTTTATGTACATCTTCTCCTTTGTGATATATTTCAAAGAGGAGATTAATAAGACTTTAACATAGATTTACCTCATTAGTGTACTGGGACCTAGACATTTGAACATCCATTTTTTCACGATAACTGGTCAAACTTCATGTGCTGTTGAAAATCTGGTTGTAAGATTGTTTCGTCAACTCTGAATATTGTGTAGTTTACTTTAATATCCACTTGATGGCTTGTAGCTGTGTTGAAAAAAAAAAATGAAAAATGCTTTTTCTCATCAATGTGATGAAGTACCTTGATTTGAATAATTTATTTAAGATATGTTCTGGATTCTTTTTTTGTTAATGCCATTTCTTATTGAAAGGTAGCTACTTGATGGCTAAATAGGTGGACACTTTATGTTGATGACAGGTTAAAAAAAAACTCAATTCTAAAGACTATGTGGCCGGGTTGGCTCAGTGGGTAGAGCAGGTGCACATATACTTGGAGGTTTATTCCTCAATGCAGAGGTCCAGGGTTTAAATCTGACCTGTGACAATTTCCTGCATGTCTTCCCCCTCTGTCTCTCCCCCTTCTCACCTAGCTGTCCTATCAAATAAAGGTGGAAAAGCCCAAAAGAATATCTTAAAAAAAAAAATACTAAAGACTATATATTACAACACACTGAATACACTATAGCAGAAACATCAGTGCATTTTACTGTCCTGACCTTTTTTTATTATTATTAAAAGGGAATTTTGATAGATTTGAATGGGTGAACTCTTTTGGTACTGGCTCAAATGAATTTCCAGAAAATTTGATCACAATATAAATCCAAACAACTGGAATTTGGAAATAACCCAGAGTGGTATCGTGCACTATTTCTGCAGTTAGGGGGCTCCACAGTCTGTCTGTGCCCACTGTATATAACCTGCGTTGTACTTTTGGTGTGTGAGAAGGATTTTTCTGCCTGCCATCTCAATTGCCCTTTAAGGATGATTAGTGTTTATTGAATAGAACTGAATTGAATTTTACTTTTTACAGGCACACTGTCCTGATCCAGGGCCATTTGTCTTTCTTCTGGCTTAGAACTACACCAGTGGCTGTTTTCTTAGTGCAGTCGCTGGAATGTGTGCGTGTGTGTGTGTGTGTGTGTGTGTGTGTCTGTGTGTGTGTGTGTGTTTGCCAGCAGAGAGAAATCTAGAACTCAGGGGCACTGAGTGTATTTGGCTGAGTCTGCTTGCTTGAAAAGACAGAAAGAAAGAGGCCGATTACTGTCGGAGCCAAAGACGTACATGACAGATGGAAAGCCCATTGTTCATTTATTTGCAGCTTGTTTGTGTGTTGTTCGCCATTGCTCTTTGTGTAGCTTGTAGTTAATGTTAATGTAAAAGAAAACAGTGTCTTCTCTACTGATTTTATTTCCACATATTTCAGTCTGGGACCCAAATTTGAAAAAGTCAGTTCTGGGACTGGCTGTAAGTCTATGTCTGAGTCTAATGAGGGTGTTATTGTGCAGTGAATGATTCACTTTCATACTGTTTTCAGCTGAGTGGCATTCACCTCTCCATAGTCATCAGTCAAAATACTGTATGCATTCAATCTGTTTTAGGGGAATAAAATATACTTGATGTTGAATATTTCTAAATTATACAGCATCATCATGGTCTGTAATTTTAATCCCATTTTAGTTTTGAAATGCACGAGAAATATTCTCCCTTTCCATCAAATGGCAATAAGTGGCAATTACTGAACCTAATCATATTATGCATTAGGCATCAAAACACTTGGCAGGTTCTCTGCTCTGATGCTGACATGTACTGATGTTAATGTCTTACTTTCAGGCACCAACACGCACAGATATAACCACTCTGTGTATACATGTATCTGTGCATTCAGTTAAAGGAAGCTGAACGGATATACAGTACTGTAAAGTTACAGGTCATATTATGGTTTATAATATGCATAGTACACATGAGGCCTAGTGATTCCTTTCAACACATCTATAATGCACTAGATTCAGCACAGATGCCACTGATTTTTAACTTGGTTCTCCTTTTTTTTTGGTATAAATCAGATCATGATGTTTCTATCTTAAGCACCAGTGTCAGACCTGTAACCCTTGGACCTGTAAGCTGAGGGATGCTGGGTTCCAGTGCAGCCAACAGAGGGTCTTTGGCCTGTTGTCTAAGTTGTTTTGGAGGCATTGGATAGGAGATTAAACCAACTTAACACTTCATTTATTATTATTTTGCACATGTTATGTCTGTAGGAAACTATTGCATATAATAATAAATAATAATTTTCTTTTGTGATATTGACATTTATTGATCATTTGGTTTTTTGTTGTTGTAATAAAGTGACCAGTGCAAGCAAGGTGACACAAGTCCAGCAGGTCATTTGCTGTTGTGGGTTCCGGTACAAAGATATAGCTGTGTCAATGAAAGATAAACCTAAACCAGCCTAAACTGGATTCAGCTTGCTTTTATTTGCAGAAGAGTTCACCCACCTTTTTGGGCTGACATAACCCTTGACAGCAATTCGTTTGGACACAACAACCTACCTGCCCCCTGGAAATAAAAATAAATAAATCTGAACGTGGTGTTTGACGTGTCCAAATGGATGTTTCTTTCCATCATTATAACTTGTTTTCTACCTTCACCTGGTTAGTGGCCATCAAATAAAAATACTAACACAAAATGTCTAAAACAAAAGTTATTTGTTAAAACAGCACCAATGTTTTGTTGCTATGGCGATCAGAATGAATCTATAACAGTGAAAACCGTTTTAATATTGATACATAAATGGATAGAATACAAAAACTGGATCAAAAATCGTTTGGAAATGCCTGTAAAATACCTACTCTGCTCGAAAAGAGCCTGATGATTGCTTCTGTCCCAACGGTGAGGGAGCAGCTCTGCTCTCTGTTTTGGCTTCTTTCTTTTTTTTTTTTGTCAATGCGCAGTGTATTACGGTAAAAGGAGGCGGGCTCTGACCTACATGTGCGTCGCGTTTTGATTGACATGGCGGAGTCTCCCAGTACGCGTTGCGCCGCGCCAGCAGACAGGCAAGACTCGACCCTGGGAATAAAAAAAACACACGCAGCCCCGTCTGTTTGAAGATTATTTTATTGCAGCGAGGTAAGTTCTTTTTACACTTCTTTCACGGTACGAAACCACCCCGCAAAGTACGGGAATAGAGGCAGATGGAGTCGATGTTGGAAAAGTTTTAGAAGTGCGTGTCTGTGAGTGTGTGAGTTTGGAGAACTGAGCGCTGACGCCGGCAGTCTGGGCCACTTGGCCAGCGCAAAGGAAAAAGGAAAACTGCTTCGCTGCTGCTGCGGAGGGAGGGAGAATCGAAACTTTTGGGCAAAAAAAAAAAAAAAAATTCCCGTTTATTTTAAAAACAACAAGTTAAAATCTAACCAGCGGGGCTCATCGTGTTAGTTCTTCACACTAGTCGAGTGAATGTGTCGGGCTGTGCGTTTGGAGTCTTGCTCTTTGTGGCCCCGATTTCTCAGCTTTCGCGAAAGAATGTGTTTTTGTCTCCGAGGACTTCAGATGGAGTGAGTGCGCAACAGGAGAAAACCTTTTCTCTTTTGCCTATTTCTGCAACAAATCGCAGTTGTTGCACCGCGACTTGCATTGTGGAAATAGTCGGTTGTGTTGTTGCTGCTCAAAATCAGGAAACGAACACTTTTATAGCTGGAAAATAACTTGGAATGGAAGATGCTGAGGCAGCCAGAATTGACAGAGGGGGTTGCGAAATCATTGAATTGACACTATAGGGGGGTTCTAATGCATTGGGTAACTGCTGAGAAATGTTAAAGGGAAGGGGTTATAGCGACTTTCCATTGAGTTTGTGTGCGAATGCAGGAAAAAGGCTTAGGAGAAGAAAAAAAAAATCCCAACTCCAGCATATCCTAGCATTCCTTCCAGCCAGTCTCTCTCTCTCTCTCTCTCTCTCTCTCTCTCTCCCTCTCCCTCTCTCCCTCTCTCCCTCTCTAAGAAACGACTACGTGTCTGTCTGTTTGTGCAGGGAAGACAAATCTCTCTCTGATGCAGACGTGGAGATCAAACATTGGTCTCCTGCTTGAAACAGTGCCGTGTTAGTTCAGAGGAGAGATGTGGCAGCAATGGGTCGGAAAATTTGAGATGCAAAAGATGACTTCGGTAGTCAGATTTTGGTGGTTGTGCGTCAGTTTAATAAAAAAAAAATGTAATAACAGAGTGAGTGGTTAATTGTCATGCTGTCATGATTAGCGGTGGAGGTATAATTGGGGCTATGATTTGAGAATCACATATCCCCCTGCTGTGGGCTCTGGATCCAGTGGGCACGTTGGAGAATATAAGCTAGGGGAAAAAATAACCACACACACACACACACACACACACACACACACACACACACACACACCACACACACACGCGCTTACTTTTTTCAGGGGCGCGAGAAAGAGGAGAGGGAGAAATCCGATCCCAAATACATGACGTCAGATGGCATTCCTTTGGTGAAAGGCTGATGTGGCCTTGTATTTTTTTTTTTCCTGTGAAAAACTGATATCCGAGTTTTTTTTGTGGGGGATTTTAAGGGGGGGGGGGGACGAAATGATTGGCTGTTTTGGTTCAGGTGAGAGCAAAGGATTTCTCTTTTTGGTGCGTGAATGGGCAATTTATTTAGCTTCCACAAGTCAGAGGCATCAAAAAGTCTTAGCATCAAAAGTTTAGGCTATTGACAATGAGCCACGGTGTATAGATGGAGACTAGCCCTGTGACATGATTTATGCATTTTACAGACATCTCTTTCATTTTTTTTTTCATCTTAAAATCTTTCAAAATGCCTCATTTCCAATTCAGGCCCTAATTCACTGGGGTCACTGAACAGGTAAGAGGATTTGGGAAGGCTCTAATTTGTAGCCCCAGGACATTTCTTTTAGTTTCTTTGGTTTCAGGCGAGGTTGTTTATCACAGCCTGCAGCTCGAGTGTTTTTACATTGAGAAAGAAATACTGTTGGATTTTGCAGTTGATCAGTCACCACTAAGTGGAAGAAGCTGTGTTGGTCTGACTACCTGTGTAGCCTTAAGTTCCAGGTGCTGAGCTGATCACAAAGGTGTGTAATCCATACTGTCAAAGCAAAAACTTGTTTTTAAATGGATTAAGTACTACACCCATATCCCTCTTAACACAAGCTGAATGAGGTTTATATCACTGTACACTGTTCTCTGAAAGTTAAGCCTCTTTGGCTCCAACATTTATATACAATAAGAATGTAAACAAAGCTCATAGGCTGACATTTGAAAAGTTGTAAGAGCCCAGTTATGTTGTCCTTGTATTCATAGCAAATTTTATAAAAAGTTAGGATGAAAACTCTTATTTCAGCAGTTTAAATGCTAGTTACACAGGCTTTTTGAGTTTTTATGTTTGTAAACTGTATGTATGAGTTAAGTTTGCTGTCAGGAGAGCCAGAAATGTGGCACTAAAGAGTACAACAGCATAATGTAAGCAGGGATTTGCACTCAAACTGAAGCAATTGCAAGCAAGGGAAATTATACTTGTAAAATCCCCCTTTTCTGTGTTTTTTCTAAAACTGAATACACTGCAATTATGTAACAGAACAGAAAGAACTGTGTTTAGACTGGAGTCAGGTTAAAGCGGGGTAGCCATTGTTGCTTTAGCCTTTCTACGTCTTTCACATGAATAGGCAAAGGGTTGAATAACGCTTTATATAAGTTAACGATCTATGTTCTGAAACCATTATGGCTCTGTCAGGTACAACTTTGACAGGTACAACTCATTCAGCTGTGTCGGCCTGTGTGATGGTGAGTCATCACATGGTTTAAATGTAACTTTGCAGCTGCTTTGTTTGATCCCACTTAATCAGTTTGTCAGTTAGTTTTATTCCACTAAAGTGCCCGAACAAGGACAGGGGAATGGGTGCCAATAATTCAGAGTATATCATTAGTAACTCAATTTATTGTGCTTTCTTCGGACATACAGTTTACCACATGTAATCAAAGTTTTGTTGAAGTAACGCGCTCCCTATTTCTCCTCCAGCAGGTGAAAAATAAACACTCAGATTGATATATAGGGACCCGGGCCTTGATGGACTGGTTGTGTTTGCGTTTAATATTCTGAGACAGGTTATTCTAAGCGCAATGAGGAAGTTCTCCTGTTTCATGAGGACTCGTGATGCCAAGAGCATCGGTCGCCATCTGACCTCAGGCATAATCTGGGTTCTCTGCTTTCTACCCTCGGTGACTTGCGGTTCGCTGTTGGCCCAATAAAACCTTCAGGTACGCCTGGTCGAAATGGGGTCAGGGAGGGGACAGGATGATTGTGTGTGTGTGTGTGTGTGTGTGTGTGTGTGTGTGTGTGTGTGTGTGTGTGTGTGTGTGTGTGTGTGTGTGTGTGTGTGTGGTACCCTAGAACATGTTATTTGACGGGTAGTGTTACTAAGCAGTGCTTGTGTATCAGGAACAGAAGCTGGGGCAACTATAAAGTTACACAGACAAGACAATGCAGCTCTGGAAAGTGTGCGAGCATGTGAAAGAGAGGCAAAGAACAAGAAGAGAGCTTCAGATGAACCTCTTCCAGTGTTTCCCCTATAATTGTACAGGCCAAAAGGAAGCCCCACTTGGGGGAAAATATCCATTGTGTTTTCAGTATATTCATTCTGCAGCGGCGCAGCGCCGTGAGTCCGTGACCAAAGCAACTGTATGTTACAACATGGTTAGTTCACATCTGTAGCAGCCGTCGACATTCGAGTATGTTATCTGAACTACTAAAGTCAGTTGAAATGTTGTCGGTAGCCTAATGGTTACAAATACGTACCTGCTTACGGATTCCGTATTTTTAGCTGAGCTTGACCAGAGAATATTCGAATAAAACGGATCGTTGATACCGTTTTGCCCTCGTTGTTCTCGGTGGAAGTGATGTAATGTAGCGTTTAATTTGGAGTGAGCACTACGCCGATAATGAAAATAACTGTTGGTTAAAACCCTAGTCAGTATAGGACAGTGGTGATTCCAGTTCAAAATGCTAACCCTGTGAAGATATACGTTTATCCACCATTTACTTTTTTACATTGTCTTCAAACAATCATCCACAATTGCCCTTTAAATATACTGATATTGACCGTTTAGTTGGCCCTGATAAGCTGCCCATTATATCTGGAATCCTTCCTTCCATGAATTGGTACGCCTTTGCTATGTACAGTACTAAACTACATCTGCACCTTGCACAACGTCGGCTATCAGTTGAACTATCTGTTTCGCGAAAGATCGCTGCCCTCGCTGTAGCAGAGGTGTGAGTTGGTCGAGTGGACGAGCTGCTTCCTGCTTCCTTGCCTGTGGGTTGGATGTGTGGAGGCGTTCCTGTTCTGTGAGGTCAAGAGGTTGACGGCTGGAGTGTCTGCAGCTTGTCTTCCTCTCGTCCCTGTAACCCTTCTCTCCCGATAATGCACAACACACGGGTTATCCCTGTGGTGGAGCAGACAGGTGCGTTTGCCTTGAAAACCATCTCTGCTGCGGCTGCTGACACATATGATGGAGCGCAGGGGAGCTCTAGAGGGTATGCCAACGCAATGTTTCATTCATATTAAAAACAAGTGGCTTTATTAAGCTGACAGAAATCTTCATGCAAGAAACGACTGACTGATTACCACTAACTCTGCCATTTATAGATTAATCTGTAAATCGTTTAATCAATAACGTGTCAGAAAATAGTTAAAAACATACATTAAAATCATCGGTCCAAAACTTAAATATATTCAGTTTACTATCATACCTGACATAATGCTTAAAAAAATAACTTAAACAGTTTCCTGCTGTTGGTATCCATCAGTAAATGATGATGTGTTATAGCGATGTTGCTCCTCTTACATACTATGAATTGGACTGACTATCTGTTGAACGTAACGCACAATTAGTGGATTGTACAGGCTCATTTAGAAAGTGTGGTTATGCGGGTTTATCTGAAGTTCTTGGTTTGTTTTGTCATTTTTATGTGTATGAGTGAACAAAGTGTCTTGCATTTGCTGTTACAGTAGGTTTCATTCTGATTAAAATGTGGTGATCGAGGTTAAAGTTTGGTCAAACTAAACCTGCAGGCAATGTAAAAACTTACCAAATAAGAGCTGTATGTAGGTGCAAAGTCCAAAACAGGAAAAAAAACATTGTCATATCTCACGACAGTGGCTGGGTATCTGCTGCTTGATGCTTTCACTTTCCATTTCCCAGAGTTTTGTGCCGGTTACCTAACTGTCTTTCTCTTTCATGCTCTCTCCCTCTGTTTCTTGGTGTTTCTTTCTCTCCCATATGAACGGTGGCTTTTTGTTGAAGTATCCCAGCATCTCATGTTTGCTTGGCACAGAGCTGTAATGTTTACCCTCCTCCTCTCTTTCTTTCTGCCTCCCTCCCTCCCTTCCTCACTCCTTCCTTTCCTTTCTCATTCCCAGAGCCCTGTCTCCACTTTTTTTTGTCTCTCTTGATAATTTCCTGCATTGTTGACAGTTGATTTAGAAGAAGATAAAAGAAGCCTTTCAACTTCTCTACTCCCCTCCCCTCTCCTTGCCTCGCCTCTACTTTCCTATTGCCCTCTCCTCTCCTCTCCTCTCCTCTCCTCTCCTCTCCTCTCTCTCTCTCTCTCTCTCTCCTCTCCTCTCCTCTCCTCTCATCTTTGGAGGACAAAATATGGAAATCAATCAATTGAAAATAGCACATTTTTCATAATACAAAAAGGGAACAACAATTTAGAGCTGATACTATTAGTCAATTAATCAATTAGTTGACTGACAGAAAATGTATTGGCAACAGTTGTTTCAATCACTTTTCAAGCAAACATGAGCTGCTTCCAGCTTCTCAAATGGTCTCAAATCTGTGGGGATAATTTGCTTGTCTTTTGTCTTTGTGAGTTGTAAGTTAAATATCTGTTAAGTAGCAAACTGAAGATGTTACCTTGTGCTTGAAAACACCTCCTTGGTGTGTTAAGATGGACATTTCCCGTTATTCTATGGTGTTTTATAGACCAAGTGATTAATTAATGAATTAATGAAGATAATATTTGGTGGATTAATGATGATGAAAAACGTGGAACGTAACACATTTTATATATATATATATATATATATATATATATATATAAATAAGAGGTGGAAACATATACTAACTATAGGCAATACTGACCAAGAAATTTTAAGGTTTTTAAACATGGTCAGAGTTAAACAGCAGTATAGTATAACATAGTAGTAGTGTAGTACAGTAGTGTAAGACACTTTTTTATGACCTTTTGTACAAATATCAGTAATATTTGTGCAGCTTTGATGCATTTGAATACACAACATAGTTGACACATGATGCAATGCATGACTTCACCAAAACACTTTCACTTCTCTAGTTGCTGATTTGAGTAGTTGCTCATCACTCTGTGTCGTTTGAAAGTTCTTGACAGCAGTTGTATGGCTCCAGTAGAGACAACATTGAGACAGAAAGGCAGAGTGACATTTTGAGGATTAGATCAAATGATGAAATAAAATGATTAGTTAGATTAGAGTTTAGCTCGCCATTCCCATAGATGGCGCTGCGTCGAATTCACACTGACGCCTGGGCACTCTTGTCATAATCAAAAGAAGAACGAGTGCAGCAGAAGTAGTTTAGTCAGCGCAAACAATGGCAAACCTCACAGAAAGAATTATTCAACCTGCTCCATCCTCATTGAAGGCGAGAGTTTGGGTACATTTCGGCTTTTATAACCTCGAAGGGAAGACGGAACTTGATAGGAATCATCCTATATGCAGGCTTTGAAAAGCGAAAGTTAAGTATTTTTGGAACACCACAAACTTGAGAACTCACATGGTACGCCATCACCCAGAGATTAACATTAAAGACGTGGATGAACAACAACCTAAGGTACCTAACATGCCAGTCAACCAACGCACTCTTTCAACGCTCTAAACTCCGACCAAACTCTGAACGGAAAGCTCTTTTTATTTAACAGTTTTATTTTGTACTTGAATTAAATGTATTTAAAAGCTGGCCAAAGCTTGGCACTTTGCAGTTTTTGGTTGCAAAAGTTTTTATTTTTGTATGAAGACATATAAAGTCAAATCAAACTACATTTCATTTGTTGTTTCTTTTTTTTTTGAGCCTAAAAATCAATATCGAATCAGATCGTGACATTTTCTGAATCGTGCACCCCTAATGACGAATAGATAACGTGTTTGGAATCCAGAATGTAGTCTGTCAAGTTTGTCATCAAGTTCTCGTTTTGTGGATACGTGGATACGTGGGTGAGTTCAGAGTCGTGAAGCGCTCGGCTGCCCTGCCCTGGCCGTGCCCCTGCAACAGTTCCTCTGGGGTATCATCCATCAAAATAGCTTGTTGAAGAGCTGCCCACTGGTGTGTGTGTGTGTGTGTGTGTGTGTGTGTGTGTGTGTGTGTGTGTGTGTGTGTGTGTGTGTGTGTGTGTGTGTGTGTGTGTGTGTGTGTGTGTGTGTGTGTGTGTGTGTGTGGTCAGCTGGCTGAAGGGACCAAGCATGCACCTATACACACACAGAGCACCGACTTAACACACATGCATGAAACATGCACACACACAGAGTTAACTTTACGTGCCTGCATTAGCATGCCAGGCGTGTTGGTGTTGCTAGTTGGCAGGCCCATGGAAAGTTCCGCCAGTCGTTAATGGCTGTTTTTATGCCTGACTGTGTGTGTTTGGAGTGTGTATCTCAAGTGTCTTGAGTCTGCTGTGGGCTGGGGTTCATGTGTTGGTGTGTGTTGGAGTGTGGAACTGAATCTGTAACTTGTTATATTTCTGATTAGTATGTGGCTGGAACTGAAATTGGGACTTGTGTGTGTGTGTGTGTGTGTGTGTGTGTCACACTGTCACACTGTCACATGTTGGCGGCTTTGTTAGACCAGAGTTGTGTTATGCTTAAGGAGGAAGTAGGTGTTTTTTAATACAAAGCCACATGTTTTATTGCTTTACCTTGTTAAACCATCCTCCTCCTCCTCCCCCCCCCCCCCACTCCAGGGCATGCAGACACACTTCCACCCTCCCCTCCCTCCTCTCACCCTGTCTTCCCCCACCCGTCCCAGCTCCACATACCTGTCTTTTCTCGCTTTTGCTTATTTGCCACTCACATTTCCACAAGGCTAATCGTTTTGAAAACGCTGATGGGCTTCATCCACACTAGCAATTTTTAAGATTTAAAAAAAGAAGTAGTTTGTCATACACAATAAAATTCAAAACCAGGAGGAAAAAAAAAAGCTCATATTCTGTGAGGACATGGACCAACACAGTTACTACTGTTATGTTGTTGAGTATAAAACAATATAAAAAGGTGATTTGATCATAAATACCATACCAAAATACCCAAATCAGCTGATACGAAACATGGTTAAGGACAACACCTGTATTGTCTTATTGGCTGTCCCAACGTTTTAAAATGAGTGACCATGATAGAAAGTTAACCTTACTGTCGCAAGTGCACCTGATTGAGATTATGTAGGCACCATCATTTTTGGAAAAGCTTTTATCACTTTGGAGAGAGTTTCAAATAGAAAATGCATTTTCTGATTTATCCGGCTTGGTGTGGACATGGCCTCCCTTATTTTCCCCTTACTTCTCCCCTCCTTGCCCTCAAGCAGGGACCCCCCACAAATCACTAAAACATCTCAAACACACATCCACCCACACACGCAGACAAGCATGCAGAAACACACACTACAGCACTCACACACACACACTCAGCCCTGAACTAGTGTGTGAAATCCTGAGGTTGATTGAGGAGGAGGAATGTGACCTAGTGACCCCAGGCTGTGGGGAGGTGTGTGTGTGTGTGTGTGTGTGTGTGTGTGTGTGTGTGTGTGTGTGTGTGTGTGTGTGTGTGTGTGTGTGTGTGTGTGTGTGTGTGTGTGTGTGTGTGTGTGTGTGTGTGTGTGTGTGTGTGTGTGTGTGTGTGTGTGTGTGTGTGTGTGGTTAAGGAGCAAGTGATTGTATGTACACTTTCCATTGGCTTGCTATTCCCAGAAGTGTCTTCTCTCATTTTTCAGCCCATTTCACTTTTCTTCTAAATGGATTACACACTGCTGCACGCACGCACACACACACACACTCACACCACATTCATAAACTTGACTATGAGTTAGTCATGGAATTAGGCATGTAAAGTACCATTCATTCATGATTGTCTTGCTCTGTTGTGAATGTAAAGGCTGTGTGTGTGTATATATATATATATATAAAAAAAAGTGTGTGTGTGTGTCTTGTCTGTGAGAGAGGAGCAGGTCTCTCATGTAGGTGTGACTAAATAGTATTTCTCTCTCAGCATCCACACACACAGACACTCACACACACACCACCCACTGAGCAAGCTTTTTCATGGCCCATAAAACTGATGATCTGAATGTCTCTTGGTGGTTTGTCTCTGTCTACGTGCTCGTCCATGAGAGAGAGAGAGAGAGAGAGAGAGACTTCTTGACTTGGCATAGCTGTCTTAATTAAGACTCATGGCATGCAGCCCTGATGGAGCTCAGCATTAGTGGCAGAGACACGCTGTGTGTGCAGGCCTGAGCGGCAGCAGGTCCACTGGCAGGGAATGTGGGCTTATTGTCTGGACTCTGTGGTTGTCCTCCTTTACTTCTCTTTACTAGCCACTTGTAATACAGAGTTGATTAGGATGATTGTAGGTCATTGCATTGATATTCATGTTAATACAGAGGTAGGTGGGTCTTGACAGCAAACTTCACAGCAGTGATAAAACAACACAAGTTCTCTAAACTACATGAATATCTTACAATAATGATAGACATAGCCTGTGTGTTTTTAACATTATAAACTGCATGCCAGTCATGCACTTCTGACTCCAAACTCTGATTTGTAAGATTTTATTTGATGTTTAATCCGCTGTATGTTGCAATCTTTCTCTGCATTGGAGTGTCTGTAATGTACTGTAAAATGAAAGAGGAGGGACGCCTTAGCATTGACTAGTTGCCTAATGATTGATTCATCAGAAAACAATTAAATATGTCTATCGCGATATCCTAGAGTACAGTATGACAACAGAAAATGTCGTGCTTTGTCCGACCAACAGTATAAAATCCAAAAATATTCAATTTATTAGAAAGTAAGACTAAGAAAAGAAGCAAATTCTCACATTTTAAGAATGTGGAACCATCAAATGTTGGCAACTATGCAGCTCTAGTATATTCTGAATACTTTGTGATTAGTCTTTCCATTATTTAAATAAGTTTCCCCTTATTTGCTGTATAAGCATTTTCAGAAGCATTGCTCATATTTGCCTCAATCGCTTTGTGGACTCTGTAATAGACAGACAGTGTCTGTACGGTAAACCTACATACAAACCTTTTTTTTTCACATGCGAGTTATGTGTTGTAATTCAATTCCAACAACTGACTTTACAGTAATTATCAAAACAGTCACATTGGACACATTTCCATCTCATTCTATCTGTCTTTCTGTACCCGCATACAGAATTGTACACACACACACACACACACACACACACACACACACACACACACACACACACACACACACACACACATATATATTGTGTCCGGTGTCTGATCCTTGAGTCTCATTCTGTGGTATGAGTTTGGGTTTGGGGGTTTGACTCCAGGGACCAATTAGCGGAGATGTTTATTGTGGATTGTACAGTTAAAGCCCCACAAAGGTTTTCCCTTTTTTAAACTTGGTGTAACCAGAGGCCAAATCATACACTGAATATGCTGAATATGCATGTGAAATTGTCCTTCATGAGGAACTATAAGTAATCTTCAGTCCTGTGGTGTTGTGGTGTGGAGTCTGGGCTCAGCTGAAAGTTTACTAGCTGGAGTGCAAGACTGAAAGTATTGTCCGCTTCACCGCCAAGGTATACAATGTACTGTGTGTATGTGTGTTTATATATGTGCGCGCATGCTTGTTTTTGTGCATTGGAGTTCAAGCATGCCTGTGCACCCAATTGGTGTATTTTTATGTGGGTGTGTGCGCGCCTGTGTCGGTGTGCCGATGTGCGCAGTGAGGAGGAAGTGGCTGTGTTTGTTTAAACTAAGCACGCTCAGCCATGTGGGACAATTTAGCGGGAATGAGAACCCTGCAACTCCCTCCTCCCCTCACCCTTCCCCAAGCCTGCACTGACCTCCTCCCCCACCCTACCCCAAAACATTCTGAATGGGCGGCTGTCTTTTGAAGGCTGAGGGGTTGTTTGGGAAATAGGGCCAATACTGCAGGGGTGAGGAAAGGAGGGAGCAAGAAAGGAAGAGGGAGGGCAGGAGAGCCCTCAAACAAGTTAGAGATGGAAGTGGGACAGAAGAGGAGGAGATGAGGGAGTAGAGGAAGAGGAGGAAGGCTGAGCGCTGGTGCATTAAAATCAAAGTGTAACTAATGTTCATTGGCCACTGGTCCTTTCTTGTGAAAACCATGCAACCGTGAAAGTCATACAAAACACAGACGTTGTTTTATCTGAGCCGCCACTTAAAAAGGATCCAGCCCGGTGGGCGAAAGCATCATATTTATGCTAAAACCCTGTATTACATGGAGCCAACTGCATTACACAGCAATGAAGAAAAAAGGTGGTCGGCAAGGACACATGAATGAGGCTGTGTGGAGCTAATGCAGAGCTGATGCTATGTAATGTCATGCTAGCATACTACTGTCATGTCTGGCTTGTAAATGAATGTCTGATGCGCGTGTAAGGCCTCCCGAGAGCCACACTACGGATAATTTTGGGATTATATATGTGTGTGTGTGTGTGTGTGTGTGTGTGTGTGTGTGTGTGTGTGTGTGTGTGTGTGTGTGTGTGTGTGTGTGTGTGTGTGTGTGTGTGTGTGTGTGTGTGTGTGTGTGTGTGTGTGTGTGTGTGTGTGTGTGTGTGTGAGAAAGTGAAAGACAAAGAGAGAATGTTTTAGGTTTTTACCTGAATTGAGTTCACACTGTCTTCATAGCTCCATGTTGACAAGAGGAGAAATCCCTTTGAAAGAACATGTATTTCTGAAACTTCCATTAGTCCAGTCTGAGACTGTGGGCATTCCCTCAGACAAAGCTTGGAAAAAGGTGCCCCCTCGCTTAGTTTCGCTCAATTCCGTGATGCCTATGGGCTATCATAATTATGTTATTTGATCCCATTAGACACTCAACATTGAGCCAAGATAACCTAATATTGCTGTTTAACATAACTTCACCAAATACATAAAAAAAAAGTTCTGTCCAAAGACATTTATTAGTTTCTGACTCTAGGAAAGTGGGAAAACCAGTAAAATTCCCCAAAACTGCTGAACTATCACTTGAACCAAATCACACACATTTAGGCTATTCTATGTGATCTTCTTTTGATAACTAAAGTTTTCCACTTCCATTCCAGTCCCCCTGGGGAGGCTTGCCTCCCACTTTAGAAACTTCTGTGTTTCTGTGCTTCATGATTGCAGCGCGCTAGCAGCGAGCTAACGTTAGCGCGCTAACGTTCGCTAGCTCTAACATCGGTAGTCAAACAAACATCAATGATCCATGAATGATGTCTTTTTAATAATCTATACGTTTCTCTTGCAGTAGCCTTTCTACAATAAGCCTTGGTAAAAATTACTATAATCCGTTCAAGGAGTTGATAAGCAGACAGATTAGCTAGCTAGTTGATAAGTTATCTACTTCCACTTTATAAACAGATAGCCATAGCAGCTAACGTTAACGTTACTTCGCTGCTGGAGCAGTCAGCTACTTTAGCGATGTTTAACGTTGGCTACATAACGTTAGCAATATATCTTGTGTAGAATCCAGAGGGAAGGGTCAGGGAGCAGAGACACAGTATTTAGATGAAGTGAGCTGGTTTGACCATGGAGATGGGACATGCTCGCTTAGCTTCACCGCAGTTGTGTGCGTCAGCGGCCGTGGGAGAGGGTGTAAAAGAGGGGTGTGGCGATGACATCATCAATACGGATTCGTATTCACCATCCATACGAAGCCAAACGAGAGCCGTTTTTGGATTTTTTTCACCCTGAGACCTGGTTTCAAAAAAGTGCGTTTTCAGGCAGTGCGTTTGCAGGATTCGTCTGGACGGTCGGCCCAAACGATGCAAAACATGTGCGTTTGCACAAAAAAACTTTTCCGTGTGGACGGCCCCTTAGTTAACTTTTTTCTTATTGATCCCCAGTGGGGAAATTATAATTCATTCATTTGTCTGCTCTCCATCCGTCTTTCTACCTTTTGTTATCACTGGCTTGCTTGTAAGTTTGTCTGTGTTTGACGCTGAAATATAAATTAAACCCTTATGTTGCCTTAATAACCTTCACTTTTTAAATTTAAACTGCACTAGCTTGCAAAACTCAAGCACACCTGAAGGCATGCAGATCTTCAGAATTTGATCAAGGGGTTCAGTGGTGCAAGGGTACAAGCGGCCGAAATGGGTTTCCTCAGGAGGGTGGCTGGCGTCTCCCTTAGAGATAGGGTGAGAAGAGAGAGTCATCCGTGAGGAGCTCGGTTGAGGTGGTTCGGGCATCTGGTAAGGATGCTCCCTGGGCGCCTCCCTAGGGAGGTGTTCCAGGCACGTCCAGCTGGGAGGAGGCCTCGGGGAAGACCTAGGACTAGGTGGAGGGATTATATCTCCAACATGGCCTGGGAACGCCTCGGGATCCCCCAGTCGGAGCTGGTTAATGAATCGGAAAAGGGAAGTTTGGATGGATGGATGGATGGTTCAGTGGTGCTGTGCCTGCAAACTAATCTTTAAAGATCCTTGAACGACCCCAGCTCTTATTTAACACCTTTAGCAAGCTAGCCATGCCATGCCAGCACCCAGATGGCTTGTGTGTGCATCTCCACAGCCTGTCATACTACCCACCAGTCAGCCCAACTCAGCCTTTAGTCTCCTGGCTTTTCAAACTAGCCTCCATGTGTGTGGCCAGACTGAGCCTTGGAGATCCAAGGTGTTAGGGAGGGGTTTGCTGTGAGCTCTCCTCAGGCTCAGCGCTCCTCCCTGGTCTGCAGAGCGCCCAGCCCTCAGCCTCTCTGGATCTGATGGAGAAAAGTCTGAACTGTGGTAGGGAGGGAGAGACAGGGAGGAGGGAGAGAAAAGGACAAAAGGAGAAGAAAAATCTGGAAGCACTGCCATGAAGAAGGGTGAGTCATGTTCATGTGCTTGTGGGAGAATAGCCACTTCCTCTGTAATAAACACACACAAACACCAACAAACTACAGCATTTCTTAAGGCAGTCTGGCTTATTGACAGGAATAGTGAAGATGAAGATGTTGGCATTACCATTCATGAAGATGGCAGAGATGTTCTAGACATAGATGAGGCTGATGGAAATGAAGACATTGACATCAGTTTTAATGATGATGATGATAAGGGCGGGGTGGGTTTATGTTTGTGCCAGTCAGTAAACTATTTTTGTGTGTGTGTGTGTGTGTGTGTGTGTGTGTGTGTGTGTGTGTGTGTGGTCACCAGTTTGTGGGAACAGGCGTTAAACATCTGTAAGACAGAGGAAGGTTGGAGAAAAATGGCAAGAGTCTGGCGATCCTGGCTGATGTAATTGGTGGAAACGTGTATATATAACGGTATCACAAAATCACTTTGTCTCCGTGGGTTTGAGTTGCCTCTGTTTAGACTCCCACACAATGACCCACATTAGTTCACTCCCATTATTTACTCCCTTGTGCTTGCATCTTTTTTCTCATACACGGGTAGACAGAGAGAATATAGATAGCCTTTTTCTCTATTCTCCTCTGGAGTTACGTCGCTGCTAAGTGGCTACGTGGCAAGCATTGGACTGTCGGGGCCTCTACTGTGGGTTTACTGCCTGCTGGCCCCCGGCCCAACCACACACACACACACATACACACACACACACACAAAAACACACGGCCAGCACAAAGCCGTACAGCTGCAGGAGGGAGGGCTCGCCTGGCAGATGCACACATCTGCTGGAGCTAGCTGTCCTAATGTCAAGCTAACAGCTAACACAGAACTCCCAGTGCAACACAGAGCTGATTGTGAACGCTCTGCCTTCATGAATAGCCAGGGGAAAAGTGGAGAGTGTGTTTTAAGCTATCTTAGCTTGACTCTTTATTTGCAGGAATCATTCAATTTGCTCTCCCTCTCCCTCTCTGTCTCTGTGTCTTTCACTCTCTCTCTCTCACACACACACACACACACACACACACACACACACACACACACACACACACACACACACACACACACACACACACACCCTCGCTCACTGCCTGCTGTCTGTGGTATGACAGGCAGGACTAATGTTTGTTCTGGAGCAATAACACAATTAGGATTCCACACATTTCTCTCTCCACACACACACTCAACGTGTGGCCCCTTCGTTCACCCCTCCCCATTTTCTCCCTTCTCCTCTTTCCTTCCCCTCCTCCTCCTCTTCTTTCCATCCTGCCTCCCCTGCCCTTCTCTTAGTTAACAGATTGCTGTCAATTCCGCCCTGCGCAGACAGGTAACACATGGTATTGATTCAATAACACCAAGTTGCTTTGCTTTTGACCAAACTACAGAGCTGTCTCCGTCACGTGTATGTGTGCGTACTTTATTCTTGGCACAGTTCTCCTATTCGGTCCACTGCTCTTCCGCTTAGGGTTAGATTCAGGTGAGCTTCTACCATACAGCAATTAACCTTTCTCTCTCTGTGTCTCGCTTACACACATCCTGGAACTACTCTCCCTCAGCTCCTGACCTGAGTGTAAAATAACCGTTTCGTCTTCATTTTGTTCACAAGGAAAACTGATGCCTCGTCTACCCCTCCCTCATCTCTTCCTCCCCCTTTCTCAACTTCTCTCCTCTGTCTCCTTTCTTTCTCTGCACTCCTTCTACTGTCTCTTCACCTTTCTTTCTCTCTGACCCTGTTTTGTGTTCCGCTGTGTGTTAAGGGGTGTTGTCCTGATCGTGTGTGTGTGTGTGTGTGTGTGTGTGCGTGTGCACGCACACTTATGTAACTGTAGTCTCTCCCTGGGAGTGGGCTGCTGCTTCTATGAGCACCGCTTCTACTTCCTCCCACCCACTGCCCCGGCAACAGCCTATAAAGGGAGCCGATGGTTTCCCCTCAGCCAGTGGGAGAGTGGAGCTGTGTTTTGACAGAGTAGTGGAATGTGAGGAAGGTGGAGTCTTTCCAGGAAGTGGATGGCAATAGAGTCAGATCCTGGATTCTTTGGCTGAGCTACTTATTTGGCACCTGGAAAAGCTTGAATGCCGATACACTCTGTGTGTGTGTGTGTGTGTGTGTGTGTGTGTGTGTGTGTGTGTGTGTGTGTAAGCTGATCAAAGCTGTCAGATTTGTTCTTTAGTGCGTACATGAGCATTCTGTTATATTTTTCATTTAAATGAAAGAGGAGTTCACACAATAGAATTTCATTTAAAGTTATCTGAAGCTGTGTATGTCGACAAAGAGAAAGCTGGACAGACAACATAAGCGTTACTTAAAGGAATACGCCACCGTTTGTTGAAATATGGCTTATCACGGTCTCCCCTAGCTGTAGATAGGTGGGCCAACGCATTTTTTGTCTCAGTGCAAGTAATTAGGTTGTTTTTTTTGTCTTTTGTTGGCTCACTTTTACTCAGAACATGCTAACCGGCAACATAGGATTCTATTCACTACGCTAAGCTAACTAGCGGTGGCGCTGCCGGTGTTGCACCGGACCAAAACAATGCATGCACAAAAAATGCGTTGGCCCACCTATCTACAGCTAGGGGAGACCGTGATAAGCCCTATTTCAACAAACTGTGGCGTATCCCTTTAAATCTTTAAAGAAAAAAGGCTCAGTAGGAGGGAAGAGGAAGGGGAGGGAGAGGCAGAGTGGAGGCTGACTTGAAGTCACTAGGTCATCTGTTTCTGGCCTGTGTTCCTGGAAACCAGGCCTGATGAGAGGATTGGATGGGTGGGTAGATGGATAGATTGGAGGATGACAGAGGAGAAAGGCTTTGCCCAGGGTGCCTATTTTGTGAGTATGTGTGTGGAGGGTGTGGGATGGACGGGGGAGAGAAGTGCTGAGCCTGTCGTTTATCAGGCTGAGTCCTGACTTGTCTGCGCTCCGGCTGCACACAATGATCTTCCGAGGAAACGGGGGGAAAAAAGCAGACAAGGGCAAAGACAGAGAAAATTAAGGAGAAAGAATAGTTCTATGAAAGGAGTAATCCAGGAAAACAATACACAGTGATGGTTTTATGCCACCTAATCTGGGATTAATTAAATGCAGCATGACCGATCAAGATTTCATCATTTTATCAGACCCTAACATCAAGGTTAGGGATGTTCCTGCATTTCCTAGCACTAAGTGCAGAGTGTTAATAAGAGCTTCTCATCTGCCTTGAGTTATGTGCAATAGGCCGGCCTACCGCAGTTTAACCTTGGAGACTGTAAAAGTGGAGGGATGCACATTCATGCACGGAATGTGGGACGTGGCAATGACAAAACTTCCAAAACTGCAACGTTGTTGAGATAAGGATAGCAGTAGCTGGAGTTTGGAGAAAAAGGCCTGTGGCAAGGAAGTGCTGCTAGTTTCAATCCCAGAATGTTTGGGTGAAATTCTACATACTATGTTCTATGGTGTTTGCATTGATAGGTTCATTCTTTGCAGATATTACCAGTTTAGCAGGTCTGCCTCATGATGCAACAGATCGTCCTGCACCCGGGCAATCACAACTTCACCTTATTTTTGTGGAAATGTCCTTGAGAAAGAGACAATGAACATTTAATTGCTAGCTCATTGTAGGTTTGTAAGGCTACAGCCACACTACTACGTTTTCATTTTCAAACAGCATTTCAAAACAAAAACCATCTCCATCCACACAAGCTTTTTAGGCTCCATATCAGAAATGATCTCCGTCCATATTAACACATCTGACAACGCATATCCCAGGCAGGTGTAAACAGGAAGCAGACTGTCCAACATTACTCTGCGGTTGAAAATCATGGATTTATAAGTTGAAAATACAGAAATAATTTGGAGAAAGAACAACAATGGCAAAAAAGTAAGACCAGGGATTTATTTGCTTGGACGTATGTAAGTCTACCTAACCGATAAGTCGTTTCCTATGGTCTCTGTTTCCTATGGTCTCTGTTTCTACCTGTTCAGACTACAATGGAACCCTGAAGTTTTCAAACTTAAACGGGGTCAGCAGTGTTTATAAATGTCTCCTTTTTTGGGGATGCGAGCCGAGAACATAGCAAAAGATAAATGTTTTACTTAATGTAAAGGAGTAGCCTTAGAGTGCCAGATGAATGCACTTTAACTTTTTTGTAATAGCAATTTTTTAAGATAATACATTTTCAAAGGTACTTTCTTTGACCCTACATTGAAGGATTGAGTTGTTAAGGAGACCAGTGTTTTTATCCAGAAATCAAGACATGATTGATTGATGATGGAGGGAAAAGACAACATGGTTAAGCAAGCTCTCCCTAGTATGTCATGGCATTGATTACATTTTTTAAAGAGACCTGTTAAAAGTGAATTGAAAGCCATATGCAGCAGCTGGTTGGTTGGTTGGTTGAGACTTTCTTTCACCATCAGATGTGGTTTCTTGAGGTGCTGGATCTCATCTGTGTGTGTGTGTGTGAGGGGGGGGGGGGTAAAGGTGCTCTAAAGGCATCCATTCTGGGAGTTCGGAGAGGAGCTTGTTCATACATGGTTTGCAAGTGGAGCGTGTGTGTGCGCTTGTATGTGTCCGTTGAATTCCACTCCACCCGTTCAGAGTTCTTCTTCGTGGATGACATATCATTACCGCAATTACAGGGCAGGAGGACTTCGACCATAGACACACACAGACGCGGACACATAAAGGTGCTGTGCAAATGTATGTACACACATATGCAAGCCAAATGCATGAAGGCAAATTGAAGAACGAGCTGAAACTCTGAATTTTGCTTCAGACACGTTGCCTCTGTCCTTCTCTTTCAGCCTCTCAATGCACACCCTCTCTCGCTCTCTCACACACACACACACACACACACACACACACACACACACACACACACACACACACACACACACACACACACACACACACACACACACACACTGCATATGTGCAGAAAGCTGCCAGCTGACGTGGGAACCCAAAGAGGTTCCATCTTTTATAAATCCCCTCTCTGTCTTTTCCAAGTGTGTGTGTGTGTGTTTGTGTGTGTTCACGCTCCCCTCAGAGTAAGCACAAGCACAGCATTCCTCTTTGCCTTCCTCTCCACCCTTCTTTCCCTCTTCCCTCACCCCTCCCTCCTTTTCTGCATCCCCACTTCTCCACCCCACCTCTCTCTCTCTTCTGGTATAAAGGTACTCACTCTGTGTGTGTGTGTGTGTGTGTGTGTGTGTGTGTGTGTGTGTGTGTGTGTGTGTGTGTGTGTTAGAAAGAGGGTGAGTGAGAAAGAGAGAGCAGGTCTCTCCTAGACTGAATACCTTTTGTAAAAGGAGCTGGGGTTGAATGGGAGTGGTGTTGGTGGCAGTTTCCCACCATATTTAGAAAGCTACCTCCCTTTCCTCTCCACACACACACACACACACACACACACACACACACACACACACACACACACACACACACACTAATGTGTCTGTGTGCGTGCGTATTAAATGCCAGCACAGATTAAAGTTGTCAGTTGATAAAATGGGTTTAAAAGGACTTGGATCAATCCCAGTCGTGTTTGTGTTTGCGCGTGTGTGTGTGTGTGTGTGTGTGTGTGTGTGCGCTGCAGTAAAAAGATAGCCATTCAGTTTCCAAGCACTGACACCTGAGAGCATTCCTCGCTGCTTAACACACCCAAAAGGAGGACGAAGATACCTATACCTTTGTCTCCCTTTCTATCTCTGTTATCTCTCTCCTTCTGTGTCACTACATTAACATGCACGCTGATCAGTTACACCAATGTGTCCAGTGCGTCCAGTACACTCTGTCAACACTCAGGAAACACATGTATGATGAGGGTCTACTGAATGTGCATTCAGCCTGTTTGACATATTCACATGAGGCTATTGTCCCAGGTTAATCACCCATACTCATCACAGAATTACAAAGAATAACATTACCTAAATACCAAATAAAGTTCAGTTTCAATTCTCTCTTTTGTTTCTCTTTTTTTTGTCTATACCTCTCCCTTTTGTCTCCATATTTTTCTCCTCCTGCCTTTCTCTTTCATTTGTCTTCTTTTATTCTGTCTATTTAACGTCTTTGCCACCAGAACAACTCCAGAAGCTAGATGAACACATTTTGGGGACAGAAATTTGTCGTGCATATTTGTCTTTCCTGCTGCGCCTCAGGAGCTGAGAATATTAGAAGGAATTGACGGGGGATCACATCAACCTTCCTGCTTCTTTGTTTTTTAATCACATGGTTGCTGGTATTTAAAAATGGCAGTTGTTTAAGATTCTTGCAAAGCATGTGCATGAGCAGTCAGCAAAGTTCAGTAGTCCAAACTCCACCCCAGTATTTTGCAGACCAATGAAAACTAGTACCTTGGTTGCAGGGCAGGTTTTTTTTGTGTGTGTGGTAGGAATCAAGAAACCAAAATTAGAACCAGCTTGAAGTTCCTGAAAGAGTTCCCAAGTTCCTGGAAAAGTTTGTGTGCTCGATCCAGTCTTTCTCTCCGTTAGTGGATATTAGTATGATGTGTAGCTGGTTATGGTTTCTGCACTAAACTGTAATCCAGGATAGGAAACAGGGGCTCCTTTTGCTGTACGTACCACAGCTGACCAAAAAGGCCATAGTCTTTTGGTCAAACATGGCTCCATGAGAAGCCATGTTTGTTTTTAATTGAGACGTGATGCTCTGACATAATGACTCTCCATTTTGCATACTGGTGTATGTCGGTTTGATATCAACACATGCATACTTCTGAGACAGCATATTAATCCTCTGTAATTAATCCAAATACCAAAACATCACCCGACAAAGACAATCCCAAAACAGGGAGCAGTTACCAAGCAGTTATCTTGAATACGCCACATTTCATACCATGTTTACAAATCTATCCGACGAAAGAGACGCTTCAGACACACTACGGAACGTAACGTTAATAGAAAAGCACAATTTTTGGAACTCAAAGAGACACATTGCTCAGACAAAAAAAAAAAAAAAGCTGTTACTGTTATTCTTCTTGTAGGTTAGGGTCTGTGTGGCCGTAAAAGTTCAACCTGCTTTTAGTCCAAGTTTCTAGCCTTTTATAGATTTCCATCATCTCCACTGCCTGTCCCTTGATGATCGTGCTTTGGGGACTGCAAGATTACATCTGAAATCAATGCTCTCTTTTTGTGACATATTCACTTCTGAGAAGGACTTAGTCATGTGTGAACCGTGTATCCTTCCCCTATAAAAAAGAAAAGACATTTTAGAATGGATCAGACCAGTATACTAGGAGCAAAGTTATCGATTTTTATCAGCCCGATGATTGGAGCTGAACCATGTTGAAAGCTGGCGAAAGGACCACAAACAATAGCCTGTTACGATTCTTACTCCTATATCGAAGTGGGCATTTACACTGCCTGCGTTGGCCGCCAGACGGTATGACAAAAACTAAAAATGTAGGCTGCAGCGGGGTTTGCCGCAGAGGGGATACGCAAAAAAACCTGCGGCCAAAAGTTGAGACAGAATCAACCCAAGTCACGCTGCACTGGCCAATCATGTAACCGGCGATTTTGAGAGTCCCGTACAGGGAACAGGAAACATCACTGCCACAAGAAGGTTTTAAAACAGGAAAACAAAAGCACTGAACTGTCCAGAAGTTTGTGTAATAGCTGAATATTTGCCAAACAACAAAGCACGGTCCATCTGTCTCGTTCGTCTCTCTTCTTTCTCTCTTTCTCTGTGAAGCTGCCTTCAAGTGTGGTCGAGATCTTTAAACGATCTGACGGAAAACGGTAGCTGTGAAATATACAGTCTATTTTTTGGGGGGGGGGTTGAAGAACACAACATGACATCACACTAATGGGCCGTTTCATTGACACTCCTCCCGCCACGCAACCCTGCGGCAAATCAGCGGATCGCCGTTTCCCTGTCTGAACGCAGCCTAAGTGTGCAGAAGGCGAAGAGGAGTGAGAATAATGCTACGAGCAGCCCTCTTGGCCCTAAAGGCAAACTGCAGGGGGGAGCTTCAAGGATGCTTTGCTCATGGAAATGGAACTTTACTGAACAAAATTACTCTCTATAATAGTCAAACTATGAATTTGTATGACAGAGTAAAGAACTTTTAAATAAGCTTTAAATTAGACAAAGCCTTCTTTAAAAGAAATGTTACTCTGCACGTTTGTTTAAAGTTTTAGGCTTTTAAAGGTGTTTAAAACTCCCAAACACCAACTGTTTTTACAATATAGAGCTGACGAAGCCTCTCACTGCTGTCCTTAACAGCACAGGAAAAAGAGTCAGACGTGCTGATGCACTGATTCACCATTGCACTGCATGACGAACCAACTGACTTTGCTCTCCCCAAGTTCCAAAAAGTAGCGGTCTGCTTGTGCAGCAAAGTAGAAGAAATGCATGTGTGGCCAATTAGCTAATGTTAGCTTAATATCAGCCTGGCTTCTTTCACTGCGCTGGTAGAAATCGCATTCTGTCAGTGTTTTATTTTCCTTACGTCATCAACAAAATCTCTGTGGTTTGAGGTAGAGGAAGAAGTGGACATGTGATTAGTTTCACACTGTCTTCCCAGAGTTTTTGTTTTATGAATAATTCATTCATGTGTAGGAAAAGAGAAGTGCAAGTTGGTAATCATTTGAATTTTATGAGTATTGTTTAGTTATTTTTGCTAAATATAAAAAAAAAAGAAGTTGAAGGCCTAATTTAATCAGAGCAAGAAATACTAGTCTTAAAAGATTTTGGCTGTTGCATGAATGTGTTTGTTGTTCTACGGCTGTTGTGATGATATGATGGTAGGGAGAGAGAAGTGTGAGGCAGTCGCCCGGAAGTAAGTCAGACAGTCTGTTAGGAGGTTGTGAAATATCTGTTATGCTTCATCCGTATGGTCATTTGTGTGTATATGTGTGTGTGTGTGTGTGTGTGTGTGAGAATGACTGTATGAGTAATGACTGTCGTGTTATGAGTTCAGAGCTGCCCCTGAACATCTCAGGCTTGTGTGTGTGTGACATCTCTGTGTGTTTTTTACTCTATGCATCTTCTATGTTAGAGAGGCAGTTTCCATGCTTACACAGGGCTTTTTGTCTAATGCCACAGACACGTGTACAGTACATGCGCACACACACACACACACACACGCACACTCATGTTCCTTCACACACATACACACACATTCATATACCCGGACAAGTGGGGGATTGTTTTGTGGATTCTACAAGGAATTTTTCTATTTAACATTTTATCCCTGCTGGGAATCGACACCTTATTCCTCCCACATTCCAAAGGGGAACGGAAACCTGTGTGTGTGTGTGTGTGTGTGTGTGTGTGTGTGTGTGTGTGTGTGTGTGTGTGTGTGTGTGTGTGTGTGTGTGTGTGTGTGTGTGTGTGTGTGTGTGTGTGTGTGTGTGTGTGTGTGTGTGTGTGTGTGTGTGTGTGTGTGTGTGTGTGTGTGTGTGTGTGTGTGTGTGTGTGTGTGTGTGTGTGTGTCTGAAGCTATCAACAGAAGCATCCATCTGGTAGTGATTCCACTGGGAAACAAAGGTCATTATTCATTCATTGATACATTAAATTTCCGGATATGTGTATTAGATCCTGTAGGAAACAGCTGCAGAACAAAAAGTACATCTACATTTTCCCTACATTTAACTTCTACCGTGACTCAGTAGACAAATGGATAATCAGTTGTTTTTAAAACTTGCTTTTGCAATGTGCAATTTCACACATCAGTTGGTTCAAATTGCAGTGAAAGGTTAAGTGTTTACAATGCCAAGAAATTATATAAAAAGACATCAGTAAAGCTGAACACACCACATTGGGTTTATCTACTAGACTGCTCTATGATTTCTTTAAAGTGATAGTTTTTTTGGGGAGATATGCTTATTCGAGAGTGAGAAGATCGATACCACTCAGCTAAAGATTGAAAGCAGGGGGGAAACCGTTAGCTTTGAAAGAAGACAAGAAATAGTTTGACACATAACCTTGCTAAAACTGCAACTTGTCGTTTTTTACACTGCAGTTTTTTACAGATTAAACAAACAGGATATACCATGTTAATTAGTGAGCTTTAGAGGTGCTCTTAGGTCGATTTAGTTATTTTAGGACAGAGCCCTAGTTTCCCCCGGTGTCCAGTCTTTATGCTAAGCTCATCATCTCCTGGCTGTAACACGTAATATATAACCTACAGACATAAGTATGGGCTGAAATATGTGCCACTAGAAACTGAATTTGAATCATTTATATTTGAATTTGAATCGCTAAACTTGAATTATTGCATTGAATACTGTGACAGACATCCGGGTAGTTGGAGGATGAAGGAAGAGCAATCGAGCGCAGATCGATAGGTAGAGTTCAGTGGCGCAGATACACAGGACTCCTCTTCGGCCAATCAGCACCTACGTTTTGGAGCACAGTACCCACCATGAAACGAGGAAGAAGTGCTTGCCTCGCCTTGACCCAGAGACTCATAGATAATATAATCTACCTGTTCAAAATGTAATGCCTGGTGTTAGTAGGCCTAGGTTTATTAGTCACATTCTTCCACTTAAGTAAACTTAAAATGAACTATCGCTACTTACTTTAGCCTTGCCTACTGCATGCAAAATAGTGTGACTATCCATATTTGAAAATACATGTTAATTAATTTAAACATTTGAATTGCATTGGTTTACTTTGTACATCAGCAAGCCTGCAATACAATGTGATGTAAGAGCCAGTCCCCTGAGTTTATACAAGATGTTTCCACATTAAAACACAAAACAGTAAATTATTATTTGAGTCTATTTTTAATCAACTCTAATATCTGATCGTCTGTCTCCTTCCTAAGTGCATTTATATACATATTAAAGTTAGTTTTGTTTGTGATTTAAAAGTGTAGCTTTATCGTCATGTGCAGTAAACAAAACAAAGAGACTAATTAATGTGTTAATACAAAGAATATTTATTATAATCAGTTCACAGATCTGAGTCCAAACAGAATTCACCCTTCTGAACTAAGAGGTTCTGCTTCAAAGTGAGGTTTAAACGGACTGAAATGTCCAGGCTCACCCCTCCACTATTTATTCATTTATTTCTGCATGTAGTTATTTATTCAACAAGACTTAAAGTCATGTTTCGTCGTCCACAGTCCGAGTCCCGCCAGACTCCCTTTAGGAAACCTCTGATTTAAACTTAAGCAGGCTGTGACAGTCCGCTCCGCTGAGTCCTGGTTCTAGTTCTCCCGGGCTTCCCTTCCCTCCAGCCGTCCCAGCAGTACGGCCCGGGCCTCCAGCAGCGTGGTGTCGGTTTTGGCTCCCAGGAAGTGGGCAGTGAGCTCCAGATCCTGCTGCCGCAGACGGACTCTGCTGCCACTTTAGCTTCTCTCCGTCCGCTGGCAAACGCAGTGGAACTTCCAGCCGAAATCTACAAACAGGTCGTCTTGGACTACGTGGAAGATCCTGCCGATCACCACTCTGTCTTTGGCTGGTCCCATATGGATCAGCGGGGACCGGCGCAGCAGCGAGGCGAACCGGTGTTCCTGCCCGGGGAAAGAGACGCTGCCGCCGGGCCACGGAACTCTCCACCTCCCGCTGCCGCCCGAGCTCAGATTACAGGTCCAAGGCGGCATATATATCATAAAACCTCACCTGTGAACTGTTATCCCTTGCTGTTTGTTTTTTTCATTTCTTTCGTTCCAACAACAGCCTGGCATCTTTAGTGCTAATCCTGCGCCACTGAACGCTACCTATCAATCGGCGCTCGATTGCTCTTCCTTCATCCTCCAACTACCCGGATGTCTGTCACAGTAACTTGAAATTGAATTTTGAGAACTGAATCTGAATTGTGAGAACTGAATGTGAAGATATATAGAGAGTTGAATTTTCAGTGAGGATCACATTTTATTGGACTTCAGTTACAAACGAATAAATTCAATTTCTAATTATACTATTCAGATTCAGTTTTTCAATGCAATGATTCAAATTAAACAATACAATTTCAAATTATACGATTCAAATTCAGTTTTTCAATGCAATAATTCAAGTATAGCAATTCAAATTCAAATATAAATGATTCAAATTCAGTTTCTGGTGGCACATACAATTAACCTTGTTGACAAGTAATTATATTGCTTACAGAATGTGTATATTCCAGTTGAAATTCACTCACTTCCTGTATGCAGAAAAGTCTTCCTGCTGGTAACCTTACCCAACACCAGGCTTCCTCTTTAACATCATACAAATCATCATACAAATAGCTTACACATCTCCCGTCTCATTTCTACGTGTGATTCAGGCGGATGAGTATTCATGAGTAAAAAGATTGTAAGAATATAATGGATTTGTTCAGGAAATTAGGGGTTATTTTAAGAATACAGGGTTATTGGAAGAGATACCTTGCACTGTCTTCTTCTTCATTCGCTCTCCATTTATCATATAAGCCAATCCTTCATTTACTTATTCCCTCTCTCTTCCTCCCTTCTTTCTTCTCTGTCTCGCTCTCCTCTTTTTCCTGGCAGAGTTGAGAGTGGTGTTACCGTGTGTGTGTGTGTGTGTGTGTGTGTGTGTGTGTGTGTGTGTGTGTGTGTGTGTGTGTGTGTGTGTGTGTGTGTGTGTGTGTGTGTGTGTGTGTGTGTGTGTGTGTGTGTGTGTGTGTGTGTGTGTGTGTGTGTGTGTGCGTGTGCGTGCGTGTGTATTCAAGGCAGGATGGCCAGGCTGAGCTGGAAACGGGGCTCAGATGGGGAAAGAGGGAAAGTTTTAGACAAAATCTAGAATTAAGAGATAGTGAGATAGTCAGAAAGATATTGAGAGTTGTGTGTGTGTGTGTGTGTGTGTGTGTGTGTGTGTATTGCAACAGTATGAGCCACAGCTGTGTGATCTACTAACCCTTTCAAAGACCTTGTCAGTGCTAGAAGACAACCAGCTGAAAGAAAAGACACACAGCTGTTTTCAGAGGAATGCTGTGTGTGTGTGTGTGTGTGTGTGTGTGTGTGTGTGTGTGTGTGTGTGTGTGTGTGTGTGTGTGTGTGTGTGTGTGTGTGTGTGTGTGTGTGTGTGTGTGTGTGTGTGTGTGTGTGTGTGTGTGTGTGTGTGTGTGAGTGAGTATGTGTATATATGTCAGAAATGGATATCTTTGAAATTTGAAATTCTTTTATTAGGATAACCCCTTGAGAGTCCTGAACAAAATACAACAATAAACACTACAGACATACAAACATAATAAACAAAACACAAAACAAAAAACACATACAGAGCCTACAATTACAATATAATAAATAACAGGGAATAATGATACATCAACATATAGCCAAACGTTACTGTTGGAAAAGTGAAATTAAGTGGTTCAATAAGAAAAGAAAAGTGAAGAATGAGAGACAACTTGAGAGAATTAAAGTCTACATGTACAGTTAGTATGAAAATGAATTGCCAAGGCATGTTGGAACAGTCTGAAAGTTGAAATGGAGCGAATATTTACTGGTAAGTTATTCCAATCAGAAGGTGCTTTAAACATAAAAGCATTTTTTGATCTAGACTTAGAAACATGAGGTACTGAAAACAAAAGCTGTACAGTATGTCTTAAATGATGAGTGGAGGAAAAAGGAACCGAGGAATATCCGAGATATGTCTTTACTGAAATGAAAAGCCATTCACTAATGCATGCTGTATGTGTGTGCTTGTGTCTGTGTGTGCCAAAAGCATCTTATAGCCATTAGTCAGCAGCTCTTTAGCAGTGATTTCACTCGCCAGCATTGAACTGAAACACCTACGTCATTCAGTAATCTATCTCTGGCAATTAATCTGTGTGCATACATATGTGTTTAGATTTTGCGAAACATTTTGGCTGGAGTTCATTCTGTATCTGCTATATATTTGTGTGTGTGTGTGTGTGTTCCCCTAGGAAACAGCATATATATCACACCGTAAGTGTATGGGAGCTTCAGTGGTTTTTGCTGTGTATGTGTAAGCGTGTACATTATGACAGATAAAGTGCCGGTTAGCAGCTCGGTTAAAACCCTGATGAGGACCGCGTGCATGGCCGACACACATTGCCTAGATTTGTTTTTGGTTCTTGCCCTATAGCCAATTAGGTGAAGCCATGTTATTTTCCACTTAAGATGAATGGCCTCAGTTGTTGTTTTTATTTTTTTTCATAATTATGCTTTTTGGTTTTACTGCTATTATTATGCAAGCGAAGAAACCATATCCAGATTTAGCTCTCTGGGTTACTCTCTAAAGAGCGGCAGCACAATTGACCCCAGAAGGCCTCGAAACACGTCCTATTCTTGCTATGTGTTTGCATGTTTCATATGGAATACTGATTTGCTGCGTGCCGTATTTATGAAGGTAACAGCAGGTGCAGTAATCCCTATTCACCTATCAAACTAAGACCTTATTCATCCACTCTTTCTCTTGTTATTAATCCTCCAAACAGGATACCCACTGTAATCCCCCCTGTATTTTACAAGTGAAGTGCTTTGAAGTCTCTCACTCTCGTCTCGGTTTTCCTCTGCCTATTTTTTCTTTGATATTGACATGATGCGACTTGTTGTGATTTACCAAAGCCGATGTGCCCATGCAAAGCCAGTGTAAGAGGGGGGAAAACCACATATTAGGAAGGTTTTTTTTTATTTTCTTTTTTTTTTTTTTACAAGTATTAATGTTAATCTATTAGAAACAGTGTTTCTATGTGTCTATTTTCTTTCCTCTTGTACACAAGGTTATATTTCTTGACTTGGTTGACCAGACCAATTGTCTATCTTTCCATCTCTCTTATTGCGCTGCTTGTGTGCACCTTCCTTAGAATTAATCCTTTGGATTCCCCTCTCTCTCTCGTTCTAGAATTTTTCCAGTTTTCATATCTGTCATGTTTCAACAACAACTTCTGTTATTAGAAATATATCTGAGTGTTGATCCCAATTCTTATCTAAATTGGGATGGAAACCGCATAACTACAGTAAACTCAATGGAAACAAACTAATTTAATAAAAGCTCCTCAACAATGCAAAGAGGTTTTCACGCTCACATGAAGTGGAAAATTGTTTTGTTGACGAGGAAATTGCACAATAAACACTGATGGAAACACACTGGTAGGCTGGCCTTGTGCAGACTTGGCATAAGATGGCCTCACAATTCATTGTACAACAGGAGTAGTTTGACATTTTAGGAAATACGCTTATTTGTTTTCTTGCTGAGAGTTAGAGTATTGATACCACTCTCAGATGTGTCCGTTAAATATGAAGCTACAGACAAGCTTAGCCTAGCATATAAACTGGAAGTAGAGGGATACAGTTAGGCTCTTTACATCTCCGTTTTTGTACGATTAAACAAACAATATTCAATGTGCTTTTTAGTGAACTTCAGAGTCGGGAGTCGATTGGCAGCTAACTGGCTGCTTGTTCCAGCTTCATGTTTACAGTATGAGACTTTTGGCAAAACAAATATTATTTCCCAAACCATTTCTTTAAAAAAGTAGGTTTCTTCTTTCTGAAATTTAAAATCATTAGCAAAGGTGGTGTCCTTTGTTGATTACACATAGAAAGCCTTATTTTATACCTTCACCTTTGGATTACATTTTGAAATATATATATATATTCTGGAATCCTGTTTGATTGCTTTTAAACCAGTAACAACCTTGACCAGTAGGCTAGAGGGAAATAAACCAAATCTGGTTTCGACCTTTCGTGCCAAAAATGTCTGTCTCTTTGTCTTAGTCACTACATGTGTGTGATATGACTGAACAATACTGACGTCCCTCTACTTTTCTCTGTACTTCCCCAGGTAGGGCAGTTCAGTGAATTTCTCCATGAATGTACGTCACAATGATGATGACAGACCAGATTCCACTGGACTTGGCTCCGCCCCCCCTCCTGAACGGGGAGGTCCCTCTCATGCCTCACATGGTTAACGGTGACGCAGCACAGCAGGTAAACACTCACGTAAACGCACAGATGTCTGTCGTTTGCATTCAGTCAATCTTGCAGAATGAACGTACAAATGCATCCTCCACCTTTCAACATTCCTGTGTTGTCACACACACACACACACACACACACACACACCAGATGCATGCAAGAATAGACATCAAACAGTCACGCAGGCACTTCTCTTTGTTGTCATTTCGTCACATGGCCCATGGGTTGTTGCCACAGGTAATGAACAGCTGCCAAGCTGTTACAGTAAAGCATTTGTCACGTAACCGGAACAAAAACAAACACAGACGCATACAGGCACATACACTCGCATCATTCACTCCTAGAGATGTTTCTTTGCACAGCATATAACTGGGTCCATTGATGGATCCCAGGCGTTAGCTTAAATTACTTTGGGAAAGTTTTCAACTGCTTCTCTGAGGCTGACTGATCTTCTGATAAAAAGCAGCAGAGCCAACTGGGCCACCTTCAAAGTACAAAACCCCACCTGAGCTCTGCATACGAAGCGATCGACGCAATTAAAGGCATCTCAGTTTCAGACAGATACTGTATATTTATACACCGTGTGCTTTTGGTAATTGAGAGATGATGTTTATGCATTGTCCACAGCCTGCTCCCTCACAGCCCAGAGGAAGCATGGTGGGAGTGTTTTGGCTGCGGCACATACCAGTTAGGGAGGGTTTTGGCTGTAACACACAGCAGTTAGGGTACTCTTTTTGTTGTAACACCCTGCAGTTTAAACTTGGTTCCCAGTGTGAAATCAGGGAACCGATGATTATAAAGATTTGCCTCTGCATGCGTGTGTGTCCATGTTTGTGTGCATTTGTTTGTTTCTTGGTCTGTCTTACACTGTGTGTTTCTTTTACTCTTTTAGCGTCTGTATTGAGTCTGAGTACATACTTCTGTGTTTGTCGTTGTTTGCTTGCTTGTCTATCAGCTTTCCTGTCTGTCAATCTGTGTCTACCTGCCTACACTTGTTTATGTGTGTTTATCTGTGTCTGTGATTTCCTTCAGTGCATGCAAGCAAAGACACCAGAAACATTGTTAGGGTGCATCAAAATATCATTCTACAATATATAATGGTTAAAGAAATATGATGCATTGTGAAGAAAATCTTATAATGAGCATGCTCCCATCATATCATCACATCTAAGCCAGCTGTAACTGTAACTTAATGGAATTTCTCATCGAGGGTTTCTTTCATTTTCCTTTCTGCAAAAGTGAAACGTGTTCCGTGTATCCTTATAGTAAGATAAGTATCTACTTACAGTACTTGCTATTAGAATTTGAACCAATCCCGATTTAAAAAATAAAATAAATAAATAAGAATTGGGGAGATTGATTTGTTAGTTTTAAAAGTTATAACCGTTTCTCCCCTATGACATAATAAAGTGCAACAATATTGACATTTCCTGGCCCTTACTGTCCATTTCCATATCTAGCCATTCATTTGGCCTCGGTCTGTCATGTTGGTGACGTTTATCTTGTGGCGGATTGGGCCTTTTGGAAATGGTGGGTCTTAATGTCTGCTACAAAAATAAATATTTAAATAAACAATGATATTACATTGTTTTCTATAAACGGCTTGTTTTGACCGTTGTCTGTCTATCCCAAGCTGTATGACATGTCAGCCAGAAACTATCACAACAAAGACAGAAAAGCCCATTTGTGGAGCAGATTGGCAGGACAATGAATGTTGCTGGTGAGTGTTGTGCTTTTATCACCGTAAGTGCGTCATAGAAACAAAACCCACATGCAGCGCTTCATCAGAAAAGCCCCCCAGTGCCCTGCAAGCGCTTTTCTGCCAGAGAAAATCGCCCTAAATACACTAGATAACTAAAAAACAATTCTCAGACGGTGCTTACATGTTTATTCGCCTGCCAAATAAAGTGGAGGTTTGGAGAGTATCGGTTCAGCCAAAGTCAGATTTTTGTATATGCTCTAAGTGCATTTGGCACCAAAATCTAGAAGAGGTTAAACTTAAAAAAACAAAAACAAAAAAACTGTTTAGAAGCAACCTTTTGTAACCTTTTTTTACTCTAATTTAATATTAAAATGTTTGAGTGTATCAAAACATTACCTGACTGGACCATTACAGTAACAAATATACTACATGACTGTTTTACACATACTATAATCTTGGGTGCGTATATTTATGCGTTATGTATAAATTATACATAACGCATAAATATCCGCACTCACTCCGCACTCACACCCACATGGTCTGATTATAGGGGTTTTCTCAGTCTTTGGGAAACATGGGTCGCCCTGTACTATGCTGGGGTTCCTATAGCAACAGCAGCCGCTGCAGCAGCAGACAGAGCAGGAAGTATGTGTGTGTGTGTGTGTGTGTGTCTGAGGGAGAGGAGCAGGTTATCACTGAGATGGGAGAGCATGCAGACGGTACGGGAGGAACGTAGGTTATGAGGATTTTACGACGGGACACCTGTAGAGCATAGACAGGGCTGTGCTTGTGTGTGTGTGTGCATGCATGTGTGCTTGAATACATGTGCGTGTGTGTGTAATGGAGGGTCACCTGTTTCATGTCTACAGCCATGTGTACACTCTCAACAATCTGTATGCGGAGAATATGACGGTAAGGTGCATGCACACTCCCTTCTGGCGTATTCAGCAGAAACCCTGTGAAAGCAAAACAGTGTTAGCTATTTTTGCCTCATTTGTGTGTGCCACCTGTCTGTATGTTTTAATTGTGATACTGTATATGCATCATTCCATGTGTGTAATATTTGTGTGCACTGGTTTTAGTGGTTTCATGCCATGTCAGTGTGGTTAAAAAGAGAAAAATCAGGGTGCTTGAAACGGCAGCATTGTCTCACCATTAGCTTATCTAACACTTCATTTATATGTGTGGGAACTCTGTGTCCGCCCTATTCTGGGATCCAAAGCTTATTGTGTGTTATGTCACCTCTGCAAGCCTATCGGCTGCCCAGCAGAGAGTCAGTCCTGTTTTTGTGATTGTTAAAGATGGATGTATGTTAATTGGATTACGCTTGACAGATTTTATTCCCTTGTTGCCTTCTGGTTTTGATCAATTAATTTAATCCGTGCTTTCTAACCGTGTGATTTTTTTTGTGTGTGTTGTTGGTACAGGTGATCCTGGTGCAGGTGAACCCGGGAGAGACGTTTACGATCCGGGCAGAGGACGGCTCACTGCAATGCATCCAGGGTCAGTCCCATGATATACTCTATTAGGTTACACTATACTTGAAGGTATCTACATAAGAGTGACATGACACTGTCATGAACGTGTCATAAACATTATAAACAAATCATAAACGTTTATGACATAACACTTCTTTTAGTAAGTGTCATTCGGTTTTTTGTCATGACAAGTTATGGTTAGGGTTATGTAGATACCTTCAAGTAAAGTGTTACCCTCTATTATTATATAAACATGGTGGTGTAGTGTCTTTTTATTGTATTATTATTATTATTATTATTATTATTATTATTATTATTATTATTATTATTATTATTATTGTTGTTATTATTATCTAATCACACAATTATGTAAATCAAGTTTAATCCAGACTTGAAGTAAAAGGCTCCTGGACCACATATTTTACTTTTGACCACTAGATAATCCCAAAACTAAGGGTGGCTGTTCTGGTACAGGTCACAAGGAAAAGCACTCCTGGCTATTGAGAGGTCCTACATAAGGCCTTACATAATAATGTTGTATGGTTAATGATAAACCAAAGTTATGTATGGGTTAAAGAATATAGTCAGACATAGTCAGCATTTTGGGAGATGGGGAAAGACAGAGTTAACACCCCAAAAAGGTGTGACTTTTGACTAGCATCAAATTTTTGATTTTATTTGACCTCTTACTGTAGGTAGGCCATTGGGTTACATTTATTTCAGTTTATTATAAAAATCAAATGGATGGAGACTTGAAACTGGCTTAAGATGGGGAGCCCACACAGGGGATGTCCTATGCTAGTTTTTCTTCATTGTGTGGTGATAGAGGTGAAAGCATGGATTCTTGGAAGTTGAGAAGCTGACTCTCAAACCTAGGATGTTGTAACTTCCCATCAGCACGTGGACATAATTTTAATGATGCAACTTTGCACATATTTGTATTATTATAAATTAGGAGTGAATGTGTTTGTAAAATTGTATATTCTAATGTTTTGTACTTCTTTTGCATTGAATATTTATTTAGTTTGACCTACCTGCCCAGGGAATACGGGTGGAAAATAGCAATTGGGCTACAACCTGGTGCAATGCATCTCTCCTTGTTCTTATACAAGGTTAATGGTTAATTGTGCATCGTCCCTGTTTAAACAAAATGACATTACAACATAAACATTGTAAAAGTGAATTGCCTATCTCGAGCAAATTTTAAGTCTCTACACCAATGTTTGGCCTTCACCTTAATTGTAGTCTTCTAGGAGAGCAGTCAATAATGCAGCACTAAGGGTGAGGAAAAGGAAGTGAGGGGGGGAAATGCTTGCGTCTACGCGTGTTATCTTCAAATAAAAAAAGAAAAACAAAGACTAGTTGAAAGCATAGTCAGTGACAGAGTGGGCAGCCATGGTCTCACTCTCTGGCTGCATCTGATATCAGTACATAAAAAAGACTGGAAATGTAAGCCACTTACTGTAGCGGCTTTTAAAGACGGAAAGAGGTGGCACTAACGCGGGAATTCCCCAACTCTTGTGGAATAGCGTCTCACTTTGATGATGTCAGCAGAGTAAGCTGGTGCTTAGAAACTTTGAAAGGGCGCCTTTGTTTTTCTGCTCAATCTCTCTCCATCTGTCGGTCTCTCGCTTCTTCTCTCACTCTTGCTTTAAACTCTGTGAAGGTTTTCTTTGAGTGAGAGCACTTTTGGCTGAGACACTGACTTCCCCCTACAACACCCCCCCCACCCCATACTCTATGTTGTAACTAATTACAGCCAGCCTCCTTTTCTCTGCCCGCAGTGTAATTACATTTTTCCCTGAAATCGGAGGGATCGCCCTAGGCACAGATAATGCCAGATAGAAACAGTAAATGATCGGATGGACGGATGCAAAGATGTGCACGTGCAGTTGACGAGACAAGAAATGTATCAATATGGATCAAGGAGCTGCAGGAAGAGGGATAAAAAACAGATGGAATAATGGTGTTACTGTTTACAGTGAATAGATTAATGAGATACCAGACACTGATTTGAGAAAACGCACAGCATTGACGTATTTGGGGTCTGGCCGCTGTCTGTTTATTGGTGTGGGTGCATGTGTACACTTGCATGCAAAATTTAGCATCGAAAGCACAGTGTGTATCTGTGTGTGCTTTTGTTTGGGTGCCTTTTACTACATTCGACGACAGTTAATTGGGCGGGTGGCTGGGGGCTTGGGGTCATGTTTGAAAGCACATGTTATTAATGTGGAGGGCCCCACACACACACACACACACACACACACACACACACACACACACACACACACACACACACACACACACACACACACAGACACACACTCTTGCTGTCTGTCTCTATCTGGGGAGGCCACTGGGTTTAATGAGAGGTGGAGTGTGGCAGTGTGTTTTGAAGGCTAACTGAGTCGCTCTTTAGACAGAGACTCAGTGTGATTACTGAGACCTCAGAGCTCCGGGTTTGCGCATGCTTGTGTACTTGTGTGCCTGCGTGTGTGTTTGCACTCTGGCGTACTTCTGTGCAAGTGTGTGTGACAGAGAGCGAGATTACAGAGACCTCAGGACTTTTTTATATAAAGTAACCTCTGTTTAGCTGCTGCACTGCGGTGCATGCATGCAAACATTCATACACGTACACATACAGGCACAGATGGTCTGCCAAGGCAGAACCAGTCTGGAGAAGTCGACACAGCAGCCAAAAGAGATTCTTTCATAGGAAGAATCAGCCTCCCTTCTCCTCTGCTCACTTCTCTTTCTCCCTCTTTTGCTCTTTTACTTTTTTCCTTCTTTTCTGCCTCTACCTTAGAGCAAACCTGGAGCACCAAAGAGATTATTGTATTTGTTGGATTGATGTTAAGTACTGCTCATTAGCCACACTACCACTTAATGCTTCTGGCTGAATTATGCTCTTTTATTTGGATTGAACGTTTGGGCTGAATTGTATTAACAAATTCCATAACCTCAGGGCACAAAAAACCCTTTTAGAACTGCACTGTGCACAGTGGAATAATTCACATTTGCCCTGAAATGTGGTTTTCAGTTATTTTAAGTAGTTCAGATTTGCTTTCCTTGCTCTCTCGTATCGGCGGTTTTCTTTTTTTTTTTTGAGTCTGTCGCTGTTGATTTGCTTCCATGACTTTATGGGTGTTTCTTTGTGCCACTTTTGTTTTAGTGAAATCAGTTTATCTGCCTCTAAAATCCTTTCCTGTATCAGTCTGTTAATGATCATGCACTGTGTGTGTGAGAGTCTACATGCCTCCATCCCCTGTTTAAACACACTGACCTCCCGATGCTCCAGGGGTCAGCTTTAACTGAACCCCCCCCCACAAACTCCCAGTCTATCTTTCGGGTTGCATGTATACACTTTTCTTCCTCCATTCACCTCCCCCTCTAACCCCCCCTCATTTTTTCTCTCCCTCCCCCACTAAGACCATTCCCCTGAGCTTTCCCACACTCACATCAAAGGACAAGACTCTAGAGGGTGTGTTAGAGCACCCTGCTATGGAATGTGTGTGTATGTGTGTGTGTGTGTGTGTGTGTGTGTGTGTGTGTGTGTGTGTGTGTGTGTGTGTGTGTGTGTGTGTGTGTGTGTGTGTGTGTGTGTGTGTGTGTGTGCGTGTGTGCTTTACAAGGCTGTGTTGGTTTACTGTTGTTTGCTCTTTGTTGGACTTTTATGAGGGATGATGAGGCCAGGGGGTGAAGAGCAGGAAGCTGTGCCCTGCCAGGGAGGATGTGACATCATGAAATATGGGTGGCAGCAGCCACAAGTCTCGTGTTGAGTTTGATTACGAATAGTCAACAGTTGGTTGGTTTGATTTATACAACATCATGCAACCTTGGGTGGCCTTACTGGATGTCCTTAATGGTTAATCTGTGCTGCATTTACCTTGAAATTAATCATTTCGACACCAAAAACTTCTCTTTTGCATGTAGAAAATATCAGCAGGTACTAAGTACTCAATGTCTTTTGAGATCAAACTAACTTGTTTGCAGAAAGACATTTGTTTCTACTACAGTGGAGTGTTTCCAATGCCATATAGGAGGCTAATACATCATCTTGGATATGTGGCAAAATGTCTTGTAGAATGGGTGTTTATTAGGAAAACTGTTTCTTTAGCACAAGCATGTAATACAACTTTCTACGTAGAGTTAGCATGTTTCTCCTTGTTTAGCTTAGTTTCCTTAATGTGTTCCATGAAACAAAAACAAGCAAAAAGTTCCTACAGTTCATTTTGTTATGGATAAAAAGGTCAGTATTGAACTGAATTGATTATATTAACAACAGTTGAACTTGAACTCAGTTTTACCTGAACATACTGGCCTCTGTCTGTAAATGCAGAATGCAGGCATGATGAAGTCCATTCTCACTGCTGCATCAATGCAGTTGCATAATGGGAAATGTAGTCCTACGCTCTGCTGCTGTCTGGTTAGCCCAGGCTTTTCTGATAAACAATGGTTACGGTGGATGCTGCCTGCATGACCTCAGTGATGTGGTCTCTGCGCCAGCTGTGTGCACATGTTTCTGGACAGAGAAGAGTGTGAATCGTGTCATGGTCTGTTTTGTGTTTTACCCGCAGATGTGCGTTGTTTGCTCTCCCTTATTGTTACTCTCGCTCCGTCTGCGGGTACATCCTAATTCTGTTATTTCATATCTCCGCGCTCCTGAAATCGTCATTAAGGACGTTCCACTTAACTTACTTCTGCTCAGTTGCTTTGATGGAGGATACACAAGAGTACCATAGGCGGAAGTGTGTAAAATGTGTAAGTAGTAATTAGATGCTGCATTGAAATCACATCACCACAACACTGCAGTTTTATCACATTACTGATGTGGATAGACAAATATTGTCAACAACTAACATTGAATATTATTATTACATTTAGTAGTAAAATTTGGTATTGCGCTAAATATTGGTCTGATTGATGACACATTTTTCTTTTGGCTGTCCAGTATTCTTGCTGTTGTAATTGTCTATTAGCATAATTTCCATACTGTGATACTATAGCCATAAATCACTGTGTATAAGTGACTATAGTTGAGCTATTTTCATTTTGTACAAAATGACGAGACAACTAAATTGTTATTATACATAATGAGGCATCATAATAATCTGGGATTATTAAATAATGCATCTAAAGTGAAAACAAATTGATAAACGCAGATTCAAATCATGGTCTGATCAGTAACTGACGTCAATTCAGATGTTGGTGTTTCCTCGATGCCCTCCTCCTTCCTGTTTTATTTTTTTATTTTTTAATTGGTAGGAACTAAGCGAATAAGGGAAATGAGGAGATGATGAAAGGCATTGGGATGTACCCTGTGTTTTTCTTCCCTTTCATCATTCAGTCTCTCTGTCCCTTTCTCTATTTTCGTCTCACTTCATTTGTCTCAGTTTCTCCCTGCTTGAGTGTTTGTCTGAGATGGATGGACGATGCTGATATTCCTCTTGCTGGTTTCACTGCATCACTTCACAAGCATGCTGAGCTTCTCTTTCGCCAGACTCCTACTACACTGTGCACTTCTACACTGGGAGCCCTTTGATGTAAATGGAAATAGCTGGTTGAGAGACATATGGTGGAATGTCTCGTGGCCTGTGTTTACATGGCTCTAAACAATCTGGGGGAGATAACACAAATACACTTTTCTCAGAAAGGCCTAATTAGAGTTCTGTTTCGGACCGTCCCTTTTGCTGCTTGTAGCTCGAGGTGGTTGTTTTAGGAACTTTTCAAACCTGCTGTAAAATCCACCCCTTTGGGACAGTGTGTCAATCAAACGGTGCAGGATTGAAAATGAGCTAAGTGGAAGACAGCTGACTGATGTCTGTATTCCCATTGGCCTTTCAGATGAAACGATTCTTAGCATGTGTACTGAAATTAACATAATTTACACTTTATGAGTTATGATCCCTTATTTTGTAAAAAGAAAAATGTGTGTGTGTGTGTCTGTGTGAATGGGTGTGACTAGACAAATGAGTGGGCGTGTTGTTATTGTTATGCCACTTGCTTTTAGCCCCAGGCATAATGATTCCTATAACCGATTAAATGTGTATTGCATATTTATGCATGATGAATGTTTCATGTTTCTAATGTTATATTCTGACTGGTTTATGTCGCGGTTATATGAAAACAATGTTCAAACAACTTTACACGAGCTGAGGAAAAACCGGCCTGTTTTCCAAATTTAGATATAGATATTCTAATAGGTTTTTCTATTTAGCATAAGAAGCATGAGACTTGTATGAACCCATAAAGGAATACTTAATCAAATTATTCAAATTTGGAGGTTTTCACTGGACAGCGGTGTGATTTTCAGAAATCGTAAAATCTACAGATTTTACTATCCGCATCCCCAATACAAGCCCACCATTATATTTAAATCTCCCAGTACTCATGTTGTGTGTCAGACCAGGAAACCATATCAAAAGTTTTGCTATAGCAAGCGTTAAGGCTCAGACAGTGAAGTCTCAGTCTTGTGTTTTGAGAGCTAACACACACTGTTGATTTTTTTTCTTCTCTCCCGTCTGTTTAAAATGGGTTCAAGTTGACGACTGCTGTGTCTGTATTTATGGAATATGCTTTGCTGGAAAAAGGGTAATGGGATGGTTGGCATCATATAATAGGGAAATCGTGTGTGTGTGTGTGTGTGTGTGTGTGTGTGTGTGTGTGTGTGTGTGTGTGTGTGTGTGTGTGTGTGTGTGTGTGTGTGTGTGTGTGTGTGTGTGTGTGTGTGTGTGTGTGTGTGTGTACAGTATTGTGTGTTTGGGTGCATGCATGCATCTGTATGTATGCAGTTTAGGCTTGACAGTCAGAAAGACCTTTTTTCAGAGGACTTACCTTAGTGTTTAGTGTGAGTGTTTTAATTTTGTGTTATGTCCCGTTGGATTTGGGGAAAGTGGTCACCATGGGAACGGACTCTCCCTCCAGGTGGTGTGTAATGGAATGTGGTCCCTCTGGGCACAGTGTTGTGTGTGTGTGTGTGTGCTGTACATGTGTTAGTGTGTGGCATACCTGTCTTTTTCTTTTTCCAGTATTTTCCACTCAAATGTACTTTGTAAGAAACAAAAGGACAGAGAGGACTGGTTTGGTTCATTTGGCACGGGTTAGTTAAAAGTGTGTGTGTGTGTGGCAGAGAGAGAGAGAGATTGTTGTTGTATGCCCTGCCCAGCGCTCACTTATAAACCCAATGCCCTCACAGTAGGGCATGAGGAGGCAGAATGAGGAAGGGAGGGAGGAAGAAATGGAGTGGAACTGAAACGATAGAATGAAGAAAGGTAAATAAAGGGAGCGAGACAGAAAGAAGAAAGAGGAATAGGGTGAGAGAGAGAGAATCAGACGCTGCATGTCTGGTCGTGTCCGCTGCCATGCATTACGGGCGAGGCCACTTCCTCTATGCGATGACCCCATCTACCCCGCGCTGCTGACTTGGTCCGGTCTGCCAGGTCCTGGTTTGCTGTTGGGACTGGCCCACTAAGGGCAAAATAGTGGTGGGAGGAAGAGTGGGCAAAACACTGGAGAATACTGTGTCTGTCTTCGTATGTAAGACTGTGTGAAAGTGGATGTGTGTGTGTGAACAGCAGCTGTGTAGAGGAGAGAGTTTGCAGAATTTTCCAGAGAAAGAAGGAGAGCTTTTCCAGGGATGAAATTCTTGGCTCCCTTGAAGCTCAGGGTACAGCTGGAGCACTTCTCCCTCCCTCCGCCCTCATTCCCTCCTCCTTTCCCTTTCTTTCTGACCTCCTTCACTTCCTCCCTTGCTTCCCTGTCTCTCCTTCTCCCTGTGTTCCTAGCTTGTAGTATTTTTTGATTTCAGTCTTACATAACTCCAGCTTGAGTTTGGGTGATTTGCATGCGGTTTTTAAAAATGCAATGACACTCGACCCGTTAAAAATGTTGATTCCTCTCCACATGTTGCTCATGCCAATTTTCGGATTAGATTCAGTCCGATTGGTTGAATCTTTATTGATAACATGGGCCTGTTGTAGCTGCAAGTGGTGATGGGATACATAAAAAAACGAGTGGGATTTTAAAGAGGATTAAATACACTTGTGATTGTTTCGTCATCACGTGTTATCAGATTTTACAGGGAAGCCCCTCTTTTTTTTCTTCTTTTGCTCTGATCTGATTGGATTTGAAGGGGGGAGAGTGTGTGTGTGTCAGTCAATGGGAGGGCCCAACCACAGAGGTCGAAAACAATGATCGGAGGGACTGGTAGAGCAATAGATTTGATATTGGTCTAAAAGAGAAGTTAGTTTGACTGAAATACTTCCCTTGTGTGTGTGTGCGTGTGTGTGTGTGTGTCCCTGTTTCGCCCCCTCTCGCATATAAACACAATATCTACATATCTGTACTTCCTTGCTTGTCTGATCACCCAGCAGCCATGGGTCACACACACACACACACACACACACACAACACACACACACACACACACACACACACACACACACACACACACACACACACACACTCATGAACACATACTGTACACGCACACACAGTGGAATTCAGAGATGGGGAGTGGGGGGGAAAGTCCCTGCTAATCTAGGACTTTGAGTATTGCCTTCTTTCTTTCCACTGAGATTCACACGACTTCTCTTCTCCCTACACACACTTTCTCTGCTCTTTGCGGTGGACGCAAACTCAGTGATGTTTGGATTGTGACTCATGCACCAGAAATGCCCCACATCAACATGTGAAGAGATAGAAGGAGGAAAGTGAAGGAAGGACGGGACAGGAGAATAGAGGGAGAGGTGTACAGCTGGGTCCAGACGTAGCAGGTTGTGTGCACAGAGGGGAAATAATTAGTAAAAATGACTGAAAGCAGTGCTGTTTCTTTAGTCGGTCAAGGTTTAAAAATGTGTTGCATCTTGAGGATTCAAGGGAGTGAGAGAAATGGAAGGGCGCATGGGAGGGAGAGCAGGAAATGATTGTTAGACTCTGGGTCTGTTTACACACCAACAGCTGTTGCATTTCTTTGCTCTCTCTCTTTCTCTCACTTTGTCTCTCTCCTTCCAGACATGTAGACTTGATTAGGGAATGGATACAATGAGTCACCAGTGCTTGGATTGTGTATATTTGCGTGTGCACGTGCATGCTTGCACATGTATGTCAGGAGTCTGCGCCGTGTCCACGCGCAGGCGTGCGTGAACGGCAAAAGAGATAAGTGGAGTATGTCGCTCGATGCATTGTGTGTTGCATGGTTACCAATCCCAAAACAGTTATATCTTCAAGCCCGAGAATAGCCTCATGTGATAATACTGGAACAGATCGTGTGTGTGTGTGTGTGTGTGTGTGTGTGTGTGTGTGTGTGTGTGTGTGTGTGTGTGTGTGTGTGTGTGTGTGTGTGTGTGTGTGTGTGTGTGTGTGTGTGTGTGTGTGTGTGTGTGTGTGTGTGTGTGTGTGTGTGTGTGTGTCCATCCGTCCCATTTGGTTGTATGTTATTTGTGCCAAGGTGACCGTGATTTCAGTCAGTGTAAACTATTCAAATGTCAGGGCACTTCAAGTCGTGTGTGTGCGAGCGAGCGTGTCCATGTCAGTATGACATTTTAAACGTTTATGCACATATGCCCAGGTGTTAATCTGGGCATTTATCTGCGGTTTTGAAATCTGTTTGTCTTGGTGAATATGAGCTGTGTGTGTGTGTGTGTGTGTGTGTGTGTGTTACTGTAAAGGTATGTTTGTGCATGTTGACATTTTGAGAACAAAGCATGGCTGGGCTCAGTGTCCCTCCAGACGTTACGTTGCTCTCCTCTGGAGCAGACCCAACAGCACAAGTAGGTCGGTCGACAGCACCCCTCCTCTGGGTGGGGGAGATCTGGGCTGGGTGGAGGTATGGGCTGGCACCCAGGCTACAAGCTGAACACTAAACAGATCTAGGCTTGTATGCTTAAGGACTGTTACAGTGATCAGGACAGGATAAGATGTAGATGTTAACATCATATTCTAAGAAATTTAACCCTTTGAAATAAGCAGAGAAGCTTTTTTCTTCCTATGTTAGATCTAAAATGGGGGGGGAGTTGTTGTTTTAGAGGAAAAATCTGATAGTCGGCCACTTAGGATCTTTGTTGAAAAATTCTTCAATAATTTTATAACCTGGCTATAGTGTGTCTTACTAACGATGACCCTAATGTGTTTTTTTCCCCCGATGAAATGGGTGTATCACATTTGGGGACAAAGCTCTCCATTTGGAATTATTAATATCTCTAAAAATGCAAAAGAAAAAAGAGTGTTAGATTTTTTTTTTTAATAACATTTAACATTGTTTTCCAATGCTCTGAGGCTATTGAGTGCGCTGCTGCTGTCTTGGCCAGTTCTCCCTTGTAAAAATAAAACAATACTTAAGCTCATTGGGACTAACGTGGATAAATAAAGGTTACATAACTAACTTAAAAGTAATTAATAAAGTTTAAAAGATGCCAAGTTTTTAGGAACTCCTGGAGACCAGCGCAGACCTGGAGAGACTGGCAGTTTCATATTAGAGAAAACATTATGACTTGGAATATAAGCACTACTCAAGTACTTCAAATATTATTAAGACATATTTAGATTTATTTATTTTAGTATTATTTCCAAAATGATGTGTCCAGCATAAAAATGACACCTGTTGTGTTGAAGTGATTGATAGCACAGGAATAAAATTATATTACTGGAAACATTACTCTTTAGCTGAGAAAAATGTCACTTTTCATTGACTGTATGTCAAAACAGTATTTATGATGAATGATAAATTAGTATATTTATTTTTGTATTTACTTTGCAAATTAAATATATATTGCATTAACTGTTAGATGTAGCTTCCCCCCCCTGAATCAGATAAGAAATACATCTTAAAAATGAAAGAATTAAAGATAGACAGATGACAGTAGATAAGCTGAAGGAGAAGAAGGTTACAATGGAATTGAATCATAGACAGTAAAATAATTGACACAGTGACGTCATATATTTCGACGAAGACCAGTGAAGTCCCTCTTCCGGTGATGGCTGAGCGTTACTGTGTAGCCTCAAAGTGAGCTTGAAGACGTAGATGTGACGTGAGCAACCTGTCTGAAAGTTATAAGTCTTCCGGTAGCTGTGCCAAGAGAAATCTCAATCATTGCCAATCTTGCAGAGACGGAGAGGTTAGGTATATGTAAGGAGATAACCTAGGCACAGGCTAATTATTGCTAACTAAAGTGCTAGTTAACATTAGTAATTAAACTTAAACCGCTAATGTAAGTCGAAACTGCCTGGGAGCTTCTCCTGTACTATACGGTAATTCCTCTACTATGCGACAGCAAGTCGCGTGGTTATGACACAATCGTTAGCCTATTTTTTACAAAAAACGTCTGGTTTTTAAGGTAATGGAGCCTTTTATACATTGTCGTGTTTCTTTAGAAATAAACAAATAGTCTTTAAACGCTTCAGATGTAAAGTTATTCGCTGTCAAAGTGACACCAAAATGAATGGCAGTCAATGGGATGCTAACGGGAGGTGATGGCTTGTTAGCCTACAATCTCCCCATAGGAGGTACGCTTTGCAGATGCTCGCTTACCCCACTTCAATTGAATCCCCTCGCCAACCAGGGACGAGGAACACTTTTACTACCTCCGGGCAAACAACCAGAGATGGAACTGAGGACTTTCATGCACAGATCCGGCAGTTCTGTTTGGCAGAAAACCTCTCGACCATCAGACCCCAAAGAGCAATTGGCCTGGAAGGGGGATTTTGCACAAGCAGGGGTGGAAAGTTTTCTCCACTGTTGTTGCAAAAGCTTTAATTCTTTATTTTTTTTATTTTTTTTTTTCATAATCTGGATGGAGGGGAGAATGCTTTATTTGAAATATGAAGCCGAACCAGTGGGCTAGTAAAATGCAGCCCTGGTTTTACAAGCCTCATAGTGATTGTTTCTTCTTCTCTTTTTAATATGCTGATGTCAGATGTTAATGAAGTCGTCATGGCATTGATAGTTTCATCAGCTGGCATAACGGAGAATGCTTTGTCCTCGTTCTCTTATGACACTGTTATGTAACTTTGAGCTTGGAGGCCTTAAATCGAGGGGCTCACTCTTCCTCAGGAATGTGCTTACACACACACACACACACACACACACACACACACACACACACACACACACACACACACACACACACTCACTATGTACATACAGTAAGACCCAGTGTTCAAACGTAGCAACTTTCCAGCTTATGATTTACATTCCACAGCAAATCAGCAGCTCGCTCAAATTACAGACAGTCGCACAGAACATAGTCAGGATCAGAGAGTGTGTGTGTGTGTGTGTGTGTGTGCTTGCTAGTTTCTGCATCACTCTGTAGAGTGTTGGTGTCGTTGACTTGTTACTGAGGGCAGGGCAGCGCAGGAAGTCCTGACTTCCTCCTCCATCACTGAGCCTCACCCGGCCCCCGGCAAAGATGTCCGCCGGTCTTGACTCACCGGAGATGGACCGAAGGGCTCTCTTGTGTGTGTGTGTGTGTATTTGTGTGTGTATTTGTGTGTCTGTGTATGTGTATGTAGCACTAATCCGGGATGTGTAGCTACTGTACACTGCTATTTTAAAGTTGTCTACCACATTTCCTGCAACAGCAGGCTCTGTCTCCTGCCCCTCTATCTCTCTTTTTATTCTCTCTCTTTCTTTTTCACTAAACGTCCCATCTCGTGTGTGTGTGTGTGTGTGTGTGTGTGTGTGTGTGTGTGTGTGTGTGTGTGTGTGTGTGTGTGTGTGTGTGTGTGTGTGTGTGTGTGTGTGTGTGTGTGTGTGTGTGTGTGTTGTGTGTGTTGGCCAGGCAGTAGAGGAAGCTGTCGTGGGAGTGTCTTGCTCTTGGAGCTCTGAGGACAGATAACATTACCCTGCTGATGCTTACATAACTTCCAGGCAACGCCACGTCACAACTGACCCAGACACACACACACACACACACACACACACACACACAAACACACAAACACACAGGAATACGAATACCCATCTAGATTGGACAGCTGCCTCCATGGGGCTCTGATAGGGTATACAAAGAGTGTGTGTGTTGTACTTTAACGATCTTTCTCTATTTAGTAACGGTATGTTTTTTTGACTGTGCGTTTTATGGAAATCCATCCAGTCCAGTTGTTTTGTATGCATGTCAGCTCACAAACTCTGGTTGGTCTGATACCACACACACACACACAAACACACACACAACCACACACACACAACACACACACACACAACAACAAACACACACACACACAACACACACACACACACACACACACACACACACACACACACACACACACACACACCTTCCCAAGAGGGTCTGCGTTTCCTTTCAATGTGGTCACCACATGTGCAGGGCTGAAATGAAGGGAAGGAGACAAAGTGTTTCACTTCTTTTAAAAAGCTAAATACTGCTTCAGTTCGACGGACAGAACACCAACTGATACACACAGTTGAGCTTCAATATTCACACTCATTGTCTGCACTGTTGATCAATAGATGAGTGTGTTTATGCAGTGTGCATACGTTAGTGCATTATTACGGATGTAAGTTATTGGCCGTGTGTGAGACCAGGACTCTGTTTGAGTGTGTGTGTGTTGTGCTTTGGGGGCCCAGTCACAGCTGTCTTTAACAGCTGTATCATGAAACATCTGATGAAATGTTGCATCATCTCCTGTGTCTGTGTATGTAGGCAAATGTATGTACAGGCAGCTGGACTACATCATAAGAATGTGTTCTTTTTTTCTTCTTTTTTTTTTTTGGAGTGAGTCCGTATTAAACATATAACAACACCTATCCGCCTTCCTGTCAGCTCTTCCCCCTGTGTGTCAGTGTTGTTGTTTTGTCTTTGTTACAGTGCCTTGTCATCATTCATGTGGTTCTCTTGGATGCTTTAGACAGCGGGCTCTCAAACAAATATGTGCACACGTCACTGACCCCCTGAAATGAATGCACATCTGACCACAGACCTCACATTTATTTCAGTGACCATCACAATAGGAATGTTAAATCATTGATGTGGTATAGTACAACTTAAAGGGTAACTACCATTTTTTTTTTATGTTTTTGTGTCTAAGTGACTGATGGGAACAACAATCTTTGACATTGGTCCAGTATTAAGCGAGATCGTGCAGTCTGCAGCGGCGAAAAGAGCTACAATGTAAGTTAATAGGGCAATTGTCTAGCTTGTATTTACCTTCACAAAAGTGCTCGTTTTGCCACTGAAGGGCTCGGATTAATATTCTAAGTGTCTGACAACATTATAGAAAGGATTTCTAAGGAGGTCAACCTTTCTCTTAAAGAGTAAGATCCTTTTTTTAAACATAAAAACATCTGCGAAATTGAATTCGCTAAAGCCACCATACTCCATGTAAATAAACAGTAATTTTAGCATCGTATAATACACTTCATTCAAAGTTGACAGAAACAAAAACTATAAAAAGCCGTTTTGGGTTGTCTTTCCACTTTTCCAACCATCACAACTCTAGTTTTGGTTGAAATAAACACAGTTTACAGATTTACATGTGAAAATATGTTGGCCCTATACACGCTAAAAGTAGCCTATTGTTTTTTTGAATTGAGTCTGGTGGGTTTAGCGCTAGCAACCAACGTCAGAGCTGTTTCTGGTTAAACAGAAAGGTCTTAAAGAGGTTTTAAAGGTCTATCTCTGAAGGGATCCTTTCCATAATGTTGCCAGACACTTAGAATATTAATCTGAGCCTGTCAGTGGCAAAATGAGCACCTTTTGTGAAGGTAAATAACAAGCTGGACAATTACCCTATTAAAGCAACACTAAGTAACTTTTCCCGCTTCGGTCCCCCTACAGGTTGGAAGTGGAATTGACCGTTCACAAAAGCCACGCCCCCTAGTTATTGTTACTACGCCCGTCAAACAATTGAGAACCAGACACATAGCCATGGCTGGGTTGAGCTCCATACCTATTGGTATAAGTGATTGGTTTTGGAGTAATGCAGCAGACATATCCTCCAGGGCACGACAGAAAGGGCTGCAATATGCAGTGGCGGGATATGTTCAATGACCGTCAACCTCTCGCTAAACTATTTGTGTCGATAGCAACATGTGCTTGACAGGCTAACAGCTATCAGGCTGCCTGAATTTCCTACGGAATAATAAAGTATCTAATGTTCTAACTTTACTACTTTCGATAATAATGCTATATAGAACCACAACTGTTAACTTAAGTCCAGTTTTACAGATTGTAACTGTTATGTACTTAGCTACTTAAACTACTTATTGATAATTGATATAACTTAGCTCGCTAGCTTTACTTACCTTGGAGCAGACATATGTAGCTATGCTTATTAATCTTCGAGGCATTTAGCTGTGAGTGAGGTCTCCCACACTGCTTAATCCATTGTCGGCATCTTTCCGCTTGAGTCTTGGGCTTTGGAAAGGCGAAAAAAACTACCCCTCCCTCTAAACTTTTGGGGTACCTGGTGTCAGACTTGCAGGTGCCATAGGCGCATTGTTTCACCATCTTGCTGAAATCGCAATGTTTGACGGGGGTCCTTCTCCTTAGTTACAGTTGCTGAGCTAGGATTGGACGAGCACCGTTTGAGGGCGGGGTTTTGCGAACGGTCAATTGTCCGTTACATTATCCAGTTCATTCAAACTACAGATCCGCTACCCAATCTGGCAAACTTGCATAATATAATGTAATGGACAATTCCGCTTCCAACCTGTAGGGGGACAGAAGTGGGAAAAGTTACTTAGTGTTGCTTTAACTTACATTGTAGCTTGTTTCGCTGCTGCTTTTTTAACTACATAACAGAAATGAGAGTGAAACCTTTGATAAAAATCATAAATTTAAGCTGGTGTAGCCTTTCAACATTGGTAATCTATCACAACATTAACACTGTTACATTAGTATAAATATAGAAAATATACATTGATAACTAAGCAGATGGCAAACCTGCCTTTGCATAGCATTTTACATTTTGAACCACCTGATTGGATTTCACAAGAAATCTGTTGTTCCTCTTGCACAAACTGAGCTAAAGTTATTGATAATCATTGATTAATTACCATGCGTTTACTGTTAGGTCTTAGTGCAGGCAATGTGGTTGTAATGAATGTTAATGTTTTCTTATATATATATATATCTCTATCTATCTATCTATATCTCAGAATCACATGTACATCACTGATATTTTGAAAAGGTTTTTCGGAATGTGTAGAACAAAACCTTCAATTACTCTTTTTTTCATTTCAGGTTGCTTAGAGGCATACATTTAGACAGTAGAATTTTGTAAAAGATAATAAAATATGATTTCATAATCATGATATGATATCCTTGAAAGCCAATTAGTAATAATATTAAATTATCACCCACTTATACTTTTTGTGGTTTGAGAATTGCATGTAGGCAGTGAATGAGAAGGGCCGAGCACCAGGATTCATGGGATACGTGGTCCTGTTGTAATTATGAGAAGCACTGGTCTTGTCTGTTTTTGGAAACTATTTGAAATTATCAACCGGAGCCGGATACCCCCTTGGTGCCCCTCAAATGGCCAGATTACACGCTTACATGCTTATGCCCTATAGTTGCTCAGGTAATTTAGTGATGTCATCCCACATGCAGGATATGATCTCATAACTGATCTCTGACCTGACCTCTCCGGTAGTCGGAAGCGGAAGAGGCAACAGATGGAAGATGAGAAAGGTGTGGGGGGTGGGGGGTGTTGTCTGGGATTCCAGCAGGATTAGGCAGAGGAAGTCGTGACTGTGTTTGTGGTGCTTAAAGGGCAAAACTGGAGGCAAGACGAGAGAGTGACGTTACCACAGTGTGGATCATAGACCACATTCACTTTTACACACACATGGGCACAATAACAACCACTTGGGTACACACGTTCATCTGCTTGATTACCCTGAGCTATTCTAAACGGCAAACAGTCTAATACTATATGACTTACAGCAGTTTGTGTGTGTGTGTGTGTGTGTGTGTGTGTGTGTGTGTGTGTGTGTGTGTGTGTGTGTGTGTGTGTGTGTGTGTGTGTGTGTGTGTGTGTGTGTGTGTGTGAGAAGGGTAGTAGGACAAAGAGGGTCTTGTATTTTGGGGAGGGGTTGGGGGGTAGTTGAGCCTGTTGGGTCCAGTCCTGGGGGCCAGGGATGGGAATGTTCTGTGTGTGTGAGAGCAGAGGAATGCTGCTGTTTGCTGAGTGAAGAGCACAGAGGCAGCAGAGACTGTCCAAACACACGTCTGTTTGTCAAGAGAGAGAGAGAGTGTGTGTGTGTGTGTGTGTGTGTGTGTGTGTGTGTGTGTGTGTGTGTGTGTGTGTGTGTGTGTGTGTGTGTGTGTGTGTGTGTGTGTGTGTGTGTGTGTGTGTGTGTGTGTGTGTGTGTGTGTGTGTGTGAGAGGGGGCGACTGAGACACATCGAGAAAGTGTGTATTAGGGACAGTGTGCGAGCAAGAGGTAAAGTGTGCTATGAACAGTGATGGAAAACGGTTTAGAGGAGCTGTGTGTGTGTGTGTGTGTGTGTGTGTGTGTGTGTGTTCTCCCCATGCTATGACCTTCTACTCAATGAGGACTTTCATAGTCTCCATGGTAGGGGAGCAGACAGGACTGAAAGAGGTCTGTCTCTTCATACCTGTGACCTACTCACTACACACACACACACACACACACACACACTGCACACTTTGCTCAGGTTGTGTTTGTGTGTGCGTAGGTGTGTGTGTGTGTGTTTGCTATACCGTTACCTGTTTGTTAGGCTGGTAAGAGGTCAGGGAGGTGGGTGAGAGATGGAGGAATGGAAGGAAAGAGGGGATGATTTAGAAAAGGTGATGAGAGAGAGGAGAAAAAAGGGGGGGGAATGAATTAGGGAAATAAGTATGAAGTAGGAAAGGATGAAGTGAGTAATATTTTTAAATGAAAAGAGGGACTTGATGTGAGTAATAGATGAAGGGAGGGAAAGAGAGAAGGATCATGCAGGAGAAATTCCTGAAAATTTGGAAGGAGGATAAGGGGAAAGGAGAGCAGGATGGAGTGAGTAAGAGCAGTGAAGGTGTGGATGGAGGGAAGAATAGTTAAATATGTGTGACATAAGAATATATGGAAAGAGAGAGAGGGAGAGAGGAAATGAGAGAAAAGCAAGGGAGGGATGAAAAAAGGAGTTGAAGGGTCACTTCACCTAAATTTCAAAAGGAAAAAAGCCTTAGTTTAGCTACCAGAGCCAAGTGATAAAATATGTTGGGGTTTCTGTAATTTGGACAAAATGACCCTTTAAAGGATATCATGTTTAGAATATTCAACTGACATTTGACCGAAACTATTATATCATACTTCTACAAGTATGATATAAAAGTTTCGGTTAGTTCGATAGCTATTAGCTATCGATTAATCCGTTGGAGTAATTTTTTATGAAACGAAATGCTCTGATTCCAGCCTCTTAAATGTGATTATTTTCTAGTTTATTCATGCCTCTATGACAGTAAACTGAATATCTTTGAGTTGTGGACAAAACAAGACATTCAAGGATGGAATCTTGGGCTTTGGACTGATTTTCATTTTCTGACATTTTATAGACCAAATAACTAGTCGATTAACTGATAAAATGATCGACAGATTATTAAAAAAGGAAAATAACCGTTAGTTGCAGCCCTACATACTTGTGTTTGTAGGTAGTAATGGTGTTAGTGTGTGAGTGTGTGCGCGGTGTGATTTATTCGAAGGCCAAGTCTGCCTCCAGCTGTCCCAACGGGGTCCCAATGACTTTACCAGCTGCAGACCTCCATCACAGAGAGACGGAGGAAGAGAGAGTTGGAGACAGATTGTGGGGAGGGCGGGGGGCATGGATTGTGGAAAAGTCAACATCATTTTCAATCTGCTAATTCTATTAGATTTTCTTGCTTCTCCTTCAGAGCTGAGTTTTTTTTTTTTTTTTTTTTTTAGTTTCATCCATCTCTCCATCCATCCATCCATCCATCATAATGCTAAAGACATCAGCATCTCCAAGACCTTTACGTCTATTTGCCAGATATAAGGTCTTACCTTTGGTACAAGTTGATTCACTGGAAGAAAGGGCATTTCGACATATGTGTCACACTTCACCCTGGCCTGCCCCCATGATTGACACATGTAGAATTTTCTTCAGCTGCCTGGTTAAATGAAGAATTCTTCTCCTCCCCTGCAGGTCCTGCTGAGGTTCCCATGATGTCCCCGAATGGGTCAATCCCCCCCATCCACGTACCCCCAGGATACATCTCACAGGTTAGTTTGTGTGTTTGTGTTGAGAAGTGTGTGTTCTCTATTGGATGTCCTCACAAGAACAGTAAGATGAGAAAAATCTCCCAGAGTGAGGATTGTATCAGTAGGCTTTTAAAAATAAGTTTGCCATGAATTGAGTAAATGTTGGGTTTGCCATGTTACTGCTGTGGAAGGGTTAAAGGTTATTGAATCATCAAGTCAATGAGTCAATAGTCTGTCCTCACAAGTATAGTGTTACAAGTACAGCTGTGGTCTGCATGTGGTCGGATTGTGTTTCTATGCCAATGGAAGTCAGGTCATTGGCTCACCGTGGGTGTGTGTTTGTGTTTGCATGTGTGTGGGTCCACTAATGTGTGAGTAGGGACTGGTCCAAGTGTGAGCGGGAAACACTGTCACTCTTACATAAATAAGCCTGATAGGGGAGACAGGCACTGGGTGGGTAGGCTTTTGGGGGTGAGGGGTGAAAGAAGGGATGGATGGAGAAAGAGCACTGCTGTGGTGGAAAGTTGTGCATTGACAGATGGATTTTGCATGTGTGTGTGTGTGTGTGTTCTCAGTGGTTTGTGCTAATGACTACATTGTGATGGTGGGTGGGTGTGTGTGTGCACATGTGCATGCATATTTGTACGTCCCTTCCAGTTTGTATTATTCTGTGTGTGTGTGTGTGTGTGTGTGTGTGTGTGTGTGTGTGTGTGTGTGTGTGTGTGTGTGTGTGTGTGTGTGTGTGTGTGTGTGTGTGTGTGTGTGTCCTTGCCAGTAAATGTTGCGTGGGTTTGTTGGTCGGATCCACATGTACTCATGTCGGGACTTTGCCCTTGTTTTCCTGTAAACACTCTGTTTTTCTCCTCGGCAGCGGAGGAGGGGGTTTGAGGGGCTGATGGAGGGCCCCCTCTTCTTCCTCCTCCTCCTCCTCCTCCTCCTCTTGTTCTTGTTCTTCTCCACCTCTCTCAGTTGTTCTCACTTGGATTAGTTCTGTAACCCTCTTCCTCCCATCCTGACCCCCTTTAATACTCTCACTCTTTCTGTCTTTTCTGGCACAGAGTCTGTTGCTTCTCAGTGTGTGTGGGGGTTTTGGGGTAGAGTGTGTGTGTGTGTGTGTGTGTGTGTGTGTGTGTGTGTGTGTGTGTGTGTGTTGTGTGTTGTGTGTTGATGTTGTTGTTGTTGTTGTTCTTAGAGACCAGCAGATGATTTCCCCTCTCTGCAGGGAGTGTGTGTGTTCGCTCTCTGCTTGGAATGCCGGTCTGTGAAAGTGTCTGAATAGTTGGAGTGTCTGTGTGTGGAATGCAGGCCTGTGAAAGTGTCTGAATAGTTGGTGGGGTGTGTGTGTGTGTGTGTGTGTGTGTGTGTGTGTGTGTGTGTGTGTGTGTGTGTGTGTGTGTGTGTGTGTGTGTGTGTGTGTGTGTGTGTGTGTGTGTGTGTGTGTGTGTGTGTGTGTGTGTGTGTGTGTGTGTGTGTGTGTGTGTGTGTGTGTGTGTGTGTGTCCTAGACCGTGAAAGTGAATAGATGTATGGAATCTATGTTAATTTGAGGCACTCCTTTTGAAACGTGTCGTTATTGGAATCTGCAGACCATCTGATGACAACATTGCGGCACTTGTTTTCACCACCTAAAGGACCATAGCATCCTGTTAGCACAATGTCTCACTTGTTAAATAGATTATGCCATTCATTCCTTTATTATATATCCACCTTTTCGACAGACAGGGCACCTGCTCTTGCACAAATGATTGACAGCATCATTTTGTAAGAGCAGCTGCTCTAGGACCTTTGAATCTTTAAAATCTCTTTTAAAAATAGATATAAAGAATATTAGAATATTAAAGGACTAGTTTGACAATTTGAGAAACATGCTTATTCGCTTTCTCGCCAACAGTTGGACGATAAGGTTGATCATAAGATTGACATAAGAGTGGTATCAATCTTCTCGTCTAAGTCAATAGCCCAGAGTGTTAAACTATTCCTTTATTTTATATCGGCATAAATCACATGTAGAAACTAGAGGAGTCTACACTTCTCTAATTGATAATCTGTACTTTAGCCTCTTGACTCAAATGACGTTTTAATGTCATGTACCAAACTAAGTAATAAAATACAAACAAAAAGATTCCATGAACCACTTTGAGCGAGCACTATCCAGGGAACCCTCCACTCGACAGCGTACAAAGCAATCACACACTGTGTGCACTTTACTGACCTCATATGATTTGTGGGTACAAATGCCATTTTGGAGCTGTGTGCAAAATTTCCAAGTGTACTGTTAACCGTGAACTGTGACTTCCTGAAACATATTTTTACCCTTCTCTTACACTCACCTCCCTTTCGCTTCTTGTCTCTCTCCTGCAGGTGCTGGAAGATAACACAGGGGTCCGCCGGGTGGTGGTGACCCCCCAGTCTCCAGAATGCTACCCTCCCTCCTACTCTCCGGCCCTCTCCCCCACACACCACCTGCCCCCATACCTGACTCACCCTCACTTCATCCCCAACTCTCACTCGTTCTACCCCCCTGTCAGCCCTGGGGAGCTGCCCCCCCACCAGTACTACCAGCACCACCTTCCCCCCATGTATGGCGATCCAGGTACTGACATGCTGACTGGGCTTAATGCTACTGCCAAAGAAATCAGGGGATTGATGTGGAGTTACAAATTAAATTATGAATCCAATTTAAAATATGCTTTGTACAAATATTCACTCTGACATAAATGTTCTTCTCTTCTTTCATCTCCTCTACTTCAGAAATCATCCCAGTTTATGGGATGTCTAACTACATAGGCAGAGAGGAGACGTACAGTAAGCCCCAGCCCAAAAAGATAAAGGAACAGAGACAACTAGAGCGACAGAACCGACTTAATTCCCCTCCCTCCACGCTCTATAAGGGCAGCCTGGGGCCAGCACACAACGGATACAGGTGACCATACTGCTTCTGTGGCCATCAAGTGTTGAGAATGTAGTTCAATAACAACTCAAGTGGTCATTCATTGCTGTCAAAACTGTTCCTGGTCGCTAATATGGATTCATATTTCATAAATTGTGGCTGGCGTGATTTTTTTCTTCTTCTGTGTCTAACACTGTTGTAACTTTATTTGGGATGCAGCAACAAATCACATGCCCCATCGCTTGGGTCAGTGGGGTCAGGGGGCGGACTCGGCAGTCCAGGAGGGAAGAAGCCAGAGAGACGGCTCCGCAGCAGTCCACGAAACAGTGAACCAGAGACACACACACAAGGTAGGACACACACCAAAAACCAAACCAGCTCGTATTTCTTTGTGAAGGACTCACTTCTGTCCCCGCTGACCTCTCTCTCTCTCTCTCTCTCTCTCTCTCTCTCTCTCTCTCTCTCTCTCTCTCTCTCTCTCTCTGTCTCTGTCTCTATGTGACAGTCTTTGTCCTCTTCAACCTCAGCCCCTCTGCATTCAACCGGGCCAGATAAAACACACCTTTCGTTCCTCTCTTTATCTCACTCTTTTTTTTCTCACAGAAAATTCACCCAAAAAAAAAAATGAATGGATGTAGGCAGCCTCATTGAGGGGAAGGGATCCAGGGGTGTGTGTGTGTGTGGGGGGGGGGGGTTTGAGAGGTTGAGAGGTTGTCTGGGTAACCACATAGCTGAACCTGTCCCTGAGCACTATCGTTTTACCCTCGCTACAATACTGGCCTTGTTGGTGAAGGCTGAGCCACGGGGGGGGGAGAAGTGTGAGAGAGAGAGAGAGAGAGAGAGAGGCGGGGGAGGGAGTCACATACCTGTAGAGTACTGCTTGAGATGAAGGAAACCTTTGAGCTTCGAGATTTAGACACCACAGCTCAGCCTTAACACACACACAAAGAAAGAAGTGCATGTGCAAAGACATGAGGGCACACACACACTTGTGGTAATGTTCCTCTTTAATGACATGTCTTTTGACACGCATTTATGTATGAGTTATTACATAGAACAGAGTACTCATTTATGCACACACACACACACACACACACACACAACGCACACAGTTATCTGCAGAGGTGACGACAGAAAAACATAACAAGAGACATTAATTCATCTCTTCCCTCGCTGTAACTGTCAAACTCTTCTTTAAATTTACCCTCCCCATAAAACTTCGCTTTAGTCCCTCACAGCATGGTGTCTGATCAGAGGAATATTACATCTGGGTTAGGTGTGGGAATGTTTGCCAAAATCCATGAGAATGTTGTAAGATTTGATCATGACTCAAATGGTACGGTGCCCTACATATAAACAAAGTCTGTAATTTATCAAGGGTAATGAGGATGCAAAATTCACATTATTGTAGAATTCATTGCATTAGGGTGGAGGCAGAATAATTTGCAACGTTTTTGAGATGGACATCTAATAACGAGCAAGTAAAATACAAAATATCAGCTCAGCTGACTACATTGTTATCTAGATGACTAGATACCAATAGATTTAAGTCAGTCCTTCCAGAAAAACGCAGAGTTTTTTTGTGATTGTTGCGGGCAAAAATCCTTGATTATGCGGCACGTTTTCTTAAAAAATGCGATGGAATATGCGGGATATTTATGCAATTTTATGCGATGAAATTGCGGGAACTCGCAAAAAATGCGGGAACTTTTTCATCAAACCGCAAAGAGAAGAAAAATTGATTCCCCCAACACCCTGCTTTTTTTAAACTTAATTTCTAAAAATAGTTTACAGATATTGTCATTGCAATATGTAAACAAATAAGATACAAAAATATATACAAATAATATAATATTAAAGTAAAAATAAAAGTAATAGTCTAAACAGAGGGAAATAAAAGATACAAAAGAGACAGACTTTCAAAAATCGTTAATAATATAGACAGCAGGAGCACTTAAACAAAGAAATTTCAGATAATATCAGATATTAAGATAGCTTTCTGATACCAACTTAAGAGACTCAAAGTACATGTTAAATTCAACCTGCAACACCTGCTTTTCGATGTTCACGTCGCGTAATTACGTCACTTCATAACGTTCCCATGGCAACAGGGGAAATGGCTGCTCTTGTGTGAAGTAAACGCAACATTTTTTTCAACTTTCTGCTAAGATATATGTGACTTTTTTGCAACGAAAATGCGGGGATTATGAAATCATGCAAGCACCGCATATTTTGCGCGGAAATCGACAATTTATGCGGCGAAAGTGCGGCATATTTGAAAAAATGCGGCCCCCGCGTGAATATGCAGACTTTGGCTGATTATGCATTGAATTATGCGATCGCATAATCACGTTTTTCTGGAGGGACTGTTAAGTGAGAACATTTACCCATTAAAAATATGTCATTGATGATTTAATCTAATCAGTATTATTGCTCACACACTCGAATGCATTTACACCTGCACACATATTTTCATAGAGCGTAGCGCATGTGCAAGTCTGGACATCTGCAAATGCAAAACACACACACACACACACACACACACACACAGACGAGGCGGTGTTTGACTGCATTGCAGTGGGGGAGACTGCACAGCTTCTTACAGTACACACACACAGACACCCCCCCACACACACATACACACACACACACACACACACACACACACACACACACACACACACACATACACATAGCAGGCTGACATAGAACACATAGCCAAAGCAGGAAAAGGAAAGCAAGGTCGACAGCTCAGCTTGTGAGTATCATAGTTTCATGTGGCATCTACTGTAGTACTCAAACCACAAAAAAACACATGACAGACATAGCATGTCAGCATGTCCTCGGTTGTCTGTTCTGGTCTGCCAGGGTCTCAGTACTGGACTGGCGATCAGGCTGAGTCAGCTAGATGTACAGTACCACACAACACACATCAACACACAGACACACACATGCACCCCGTGACTGGGCTTCCTGCAAAACAATCAGAGCATGAGGGTCCAGAGGATTGGTGGGAGGTAGTGGGGGCAAACAGAGAGAGGAGAGAAATGTAAGATTTGAAGGCCAGTCGAGAAAGAAGGGAGATAGATGGAAGGTTTGTAAAGAGAAAAGAAAACAGAACTCCTACATCACAGGGAGAGATGGAAAGACAGAGACAGAGAGTTAAAAAGCAGAGTACAAACATTCCGACAAAGTTGCTGCTTGGCCCGGCGCGTCCAAGTATGGTCCAACCCAGAATACCACACACACACACACACACACACACACACACAGCCGCCTACGCTTTGCTCTTGCGCTCTGTGTGTGTGTGTGTGTGTGTGTGTGTGTGTGTGTGTGTGTGTGTGTGTGTGTGTGTGTGTGTGTGTGTGTGTGTGTGTGTGTGTGTGTGTGTGGCTATTGCCCCAGTGCCAGTAAGGCAGCAGGCTGACTTGGCGAGCACTGTGTCCATTCCCCAGTAAAGCCAGCTCTACAGGCCGTTTTCCTCAAAACTGAGCTGCTTGCTGAGCAGAAACAGATGTGGGCCCCGTCCCCTCTGTTCCTCCATCTTGGCTCTGCATCATCACCACCGCAGATCCTGTCTCTCACTCAGAGAAACTGGGGTTTCAGCAGAAACAGATGGGCCAGCACCCTCAGCTCCTCCATCTTTGGTTCTACCTCAGTGCCAAGTGCTGTGAATTCAGGAGAAACCAGATGTGCGCAGTGACTGCTGTGTCCGCCATGTTGGCTCTGGTGAATGGGATTTTAGGACATTATGGATTTAACTTAAATTGAAATGATCTAGATCTAGTTTTACTTTCTTTTTCCTGGAGTGCACTTTCACTGAGTGATTCCTTAAATGTTATTTTCAGTTGCACAATCTTCTTAGCAACAAAAATAAGGGAAAGCATTTCATATATCTTCAGTGTTGACATAGTGACTGTAGACCAAATAAATTTCTAAAGATTTTTCTTCATTGCCAAACATAATGACAATGTGCCAACTAAGAAGCATGTTTTGAAAGAAGGAAAACCCTCCTGGAATGTAATCTTGTGCGGTTCTGGGCACATTCTTCGCTTTGGACTAGATTAACAAACTAACTACAATACCATCCAACCAAGGTTTAACCTGAACAGGAACCAATTTACCAGAGAAACTGGCAGACTGTGAGCAATTAAATTATAATTATGATTTATTTATTTTAAATAAATTAAAATCTTTTATTGAAGTTTACCATAATAACATATGTTCTCGCAGCACCTTTAACACAAAGCTAACTTTAGGTGAAAAACCAATGTGGCCACAAGTGACAATAACAGGATCATTTCTCACTCTTCATCGACAATTCCAAAGTCCCCTCTTCCACTCAGGTCAAGAGCCTCGGTGTCATCCTCGATAGCACACTTTCTTTTGAAAAACACATCAATAATCTCACCCGGTCGGCTTACTTTCACTTACGCGCCATACACCGCCTTCGTCCATCACTTACACCCAATAATACTGCTACTCTCATCCACGCTCTTGTCACTTCCCGTATTGATTATTGTAACACCCTCCTCTCTGGTTTACCCTACAAGTCCATCCATAAACTCCAATTGGTCCAAAACTCGGCTGCCCGTATTATCATCAGAACCCCAACAACTGAACACGTAACTCCACTCCTCCTAAACAACTGCGCCGGCTCCCTGTCCAATACCGTATTGACTTTAAGATTCTTCTTCTCACCTTCAAAGCCCTCCATAATCCCGCTCCTCCATACCTCTCTGAACTCCTTCAGCCCTACACTCCATCCCGAACACTCCGATCCTCCTCTTCCTCACTGCTTTTCACTCCTTCGGCTCGCCTGTCCACAATGGGGTTTAGAGCTTTCAGCCATTCTGCTCCTCGCCTTTGGAACTCCCTCCTGCTATCCATCCATACCTTAGAGTCTCTACCCACCTTTAAAACCTCCCTCAAAACCCACCTTTTCCAAAAGGCCTACCCTACATAACTCCACTCTCCATCATAATAATGGATAGATTGCTTTATTTTAATTTTCTATCTCAATCTTTTAAATGTGTTTTAATTTAATTATATTTGCCTTTTTAACTGTATTTTTTGGCTTGTTTTAACTGTAAGGTGTCCTTGAGTGCTATGAAAGGCAGCCATAAATAAAATGTATTATTATTATTATTATTATTATTATTATTGTAAATGCTAAAACATATCTAGTGTCACTGAAGCACAAGAATAGAGAGGAGACATTAAGTAAGTGAACTGACTTAACAGCAGTATCTAACTAAAGTTTGCTACATTGAGCTAACATTAGCCTCCATGTTTATGAACTGAGTATTACATTTGTAAGAGGAATTTTTTTTGTGCTAAATTTGTAGAGAAAGAATGTGTTTTAAAGTTTAAAGATGGCATTAAAAAACATCAGGTGACCATTACCAAGACATTGTAGGAAGTCAGATTCATGCTGCAGTTTCCTACTAATGAAGAAGCAGTGCTAAGTAACTCAGAACTCACAACAATTAGCGGTGGTAAAACCAGCCTTATAAAAGCACCATGTCCTGTAATGTTTTGGTGATGTCATCCTCGTTAGCTCTAGTGGCCTTTGACCGAGTCATGACTCAGCGCTTATATTAACATCAAACCCCTCTTCCAGCTCCTCCTGCTGTAACTGTAGTAACAGGACGGGAAATGATGTGAAAATGAGTGTGTCACACTCCCACCCTTAGCTTACTGGACTGTTTTGATGTGGATCGTCATGGCAATAATCCACCCCCCCCCCCAAACTCCAACCCCTTCCCACAAACCCAAATACGGCCATGTTTGTAGGGCAAGATGGAGGGCAGTGGGGTGGAAAAGAGAGACTAGAAGAGGGAATGAAAGAAATATATGAGGAAATGGGAAAGAAGAGAAGTGATGGACACAAAATTGGGAAATGAAAGGGTCAACAGAGGGGGATTTACAAAAAAACTGAGAGAGAACAAGGGATGGCTTTACCAGCAGAGGAATGTCTTTCCCGCTGCTATCATGTAACCGGACTAGTGGGATTAAAAGGGGAGGTTGTTCTCGCCAATCACAATGAGTACACCAGACGTTACCCCATCCAGCTGAATGAACCTTGTGATACAAGTGACACACTATCAAACTACAGCACCCGACCGCTCTGCATTAACCAGAACTGGGTTGCATAATATTTCAAGTCCTTTCAATTGCTTCAGGCTAGAACTGAGTTTGACGTGACTAATTAAGTTGTAAGTAGACAAAGTGCACAAACTCAAGGCATCTGGGGCTTAGTGCTCAAAAAGATTTTGAGAGGATAGAAAGGTTCTGCGTGACTATTTTAAGACCAATATTGGGCTAATTTTGAGACCACCCTTTACTTTTTCACACTGTGTATCACTGGGCTGGGCTTTGTAAGGCTTTAGGAGATGCACTTATTAAGGTTTTTGGAGTTTAAGGGAGATGCTGGTAGCAGTGAGAGATCTATGGAAGGTTCACTTTTGTTTGTTTGTCAAAGCCGGACTGAAAAACCGTGACTGAAAAACTGCAGTTCCCATTGAACTACAGGGTCAACGGGAAAGTTGGTTGGTGTTCATTTTGTAAAATAAATAACGGGAATGAAACAGGAGTCCTAACTTCATATCTCATCAGTAAATGCTTGTGCTCTGCTTGGGGATTGACTACAGAGGAGCGGGACGAGTGTCCCTATGCTTACAAGGTCTTTAGTTAACATCGTTTTTCAATTTTGTAATTGCTGATTAATGTGAACATGATGTAACCATTTCATGTTTTCCATCCACGCAAATTGATTTCTAACAATTGGCAAAAAAAGAAACATCAAAATAATAAAATAAAGCGCTCAAGTGAGTGAAGGAAGATCTTTTTTTTTTTTTTTTGGTCAACAAGGACAACTTGGTGTGGATGGGAGGTAAAATAAACGTGTACTTTATCTCCAATAGTATGGACATAGACTTGATCAATCTGCATCTCTGTCCCCGACCCATTTCCCTCTTCTTGTGTCTTTATTATCGCTGTATCTTTGTCTTTCTCCATTTCTCTGCCACTATCATTCTCTTTCTGCTTCTGCTGTCAATGTGAATTTGTCTTCCACTCTGTCTGCAGTCACTCTCTCAAGACTTTTTGGGCTGAGCAGGGTCGAATGGGGTCAGGGTTCTGTGAAACTCATCCCCCATAATCCCTCGCTGCCTGGCCAGGTGGCTGTGCTGTACCCAGCACGTACACACTTATATAAACACGTGCATACATACGCACACATTCATGCTCTTCTTGGAAAAGTGGAGAGAGTTTTTGTGTCGCTTGGCAGTTGAGGCGCTCATCTCTTTTCTCTGTGAGAGGGCTGCAGTGGACAAAGTCTGTCTGTGTCTCTCCGTCTATGTTTAAATTTACACATGAAACCCGGTTATTGAGAGAAATCAGGTTAAGGCAGGGAATTGGAGAATGCAATTACATGTGTTTATACTGAGACTTATTTATTTTAGTTTCAGGTTAAGTTTGACTTTGGATTTCATTATTTTGGACACAACGACGCACGAATAGTGTTTTGAATAGTGTTTCTTATGCATTACTGCTATATAATTACTTTCTGTAGTCCTTCTCATGCACGTGCATACTTTTGAAACCTTTGTACATGGCCCAAAGTCAGGTTTTTCCTGCAGAAATCAAGCCCTATTAACCAGATTCTTCCAATCTTCCAATCCCTTACGCTGATTAGGAAAACTGGATTCCTCATTTACAAGTCCAATAAAATCCGGTTGCTGCAGGAAGACATTAAGAACAGTTTTTATTTGCATGTCTTCCGCTCTGTTTTGGAGTTTGATTTTGGAATTTAGATATTTCTGCACTTATTTGCTCTCTTTCACATTCTTGCACTACTTCTCTGTTCCTCTGTGCCAGTCTCTCTGTCTTTCTCTCCCTCTCTAATCCCCTTTTTAAACGATCAGGGCCCTGGCCATGGGAACTGAACCTTCACCATGACAACCACAATTTCAGGCATGTCCCAACGACTTCTCTGCCCTGTGTGTGTGTGTGTGTGTGTGTGTGGCCCAGCTGTTGAACAGATGGAATGCTCACTATGTAGCAGATGATAATGGTGTGGAATCCAAGGTCTGTGCCCCTCTCTACCTTAATTTTCCTCCTCCCTCCTCTCTCCTTCTCAACTCTGTCTCCACTCCTTCCTCTCTGTCCTCTGCTGTCTGTCTGTCCTCCCTCTCATCTACACATCTATCTCTCTCTGTCCCTTTTCTTCCAGCTGAGTGTCCGTTACTCTGCTTTGTTCTCCCTGATTAGAGGCTTCAAAAGATGGGTATCATATCTCACTTTGTTCCTTTACAGCAACACACACACACACACACACACACACACACACACACACACACACACACACACACACACACACACACACACACACACACACACACACACACACACACACACACACACACACCCTGTGGCCCTGGATGTGTGTGGAGTGGGGGCTGAATGAGCGCCACATTTTTCACATTTTTTTTCTCCAGGCCTTAAAGGTCTTTTTCTGTCCCAGTGCAGACAGACTGCGTCTAACAACCACAGGCCGTCATGCAGGAGGAATGCAACCTCCTCCTTAGTTTTACTGTAGCTCTATTTGCAAGTGGAGCCACTAATAGAGTGCGTAGGTGTGCGACATTAAAAAAGATTGTTGTAAACATGTCCATGTATTTGAGGAAGACTGAGGGAGGGAGTAAGGAATGAGATGAATAGAGACAGAATGAAGCTCACGTATAGTATTAATGAAAATGTGGGCTTACAACTACGACAAATAGTCCAATGTGTGATTTCCTACTTTGTTCCAGTGTGGATAAGTTGTTTCAGGTGTCCAGGATTTTGGAAATAAAAGCCTATTTCATTTTCTATTTAGGCAATTATAGGTGACTGGAAGTTGGAGCACTTTAAAGGCTGGAAAAGGCATGAAACTCCTGGTTGAGTCATCAGTACAAAAGATGAGCAACTATGTTAGAAAATATAATGAAACATCAAAGATAATGTTTTGGAGGGATGTCAACTACGACTCCAAAGGAGAATTTTGGTAAGAAACATTCAATCACAGAGCTTAAATTAGTGTTGTGTGTGCCGTCAACGGTGGGCAAAAGCGAAAATTTCTGCTTTATGGAAACCTGATTCCATTTTATTAGTAGTTTGACATTTTGGAAAAAACACTTTATGAACTTTTTTGCTGAAAGTTAGATGAGAAGATGAATGATGATTTCATATTTGAGCAAGCAGAATGGTCCGGGAAGTTAATAAATAGCTCCACCACATGATGGTAGGCAGATTTTTTTTAACCTTTCGACAGAGGAAAGCTAGCTGTTTACCCCCGTTTCCAGACTTTATGCTAAGCTAAGCTGATTGGCTGCTTGCTGTAGCTTCATATTTACCATACAGACACATACAGAGATGCACCTCTGACTAGTTTATTTATCAGGAACAGCATACCAAAGTGACAAAAACTTTCTCAGAAATAATTAAAACTGATGGCCATAAGATAAACGTGTAGTATAGGTAAATTCGCTTGGTGAAATGGAAATTTATGGAAGGGAAATATTGAATATTATCATATTATTATTATCTTGAATATTTCAAGAACTAGTGGCTTCACCCACTTTACAACTCTATTACATCAACAATGACAAAAATACTTCTAGTGTATTTTGGTGCCTTTTAGAAAAGCCATCCCAGTTTTGAAGGCAGTGACTAGTACTATAACTACTACTACTACGTTGAGACCAGTGGTGCGCATGTACTCTGCGCCTACTGATGATGTCACAAAAGTGTGTGTAATCCTTGCCTCACATCCTCCTAAGCCCTCACCTCCCTCTCTCCTTTCACCCCTCCCTCTCTCCTTCTCTCTGCTGATCCCTGGCTCGCTCTTCGTCTCTCAATTTCCTTGTACCTAATCTCTTACCCAGACTCCTTTTGCCTGTCCTCTCTCTTTCTCTGTCTCTCTCTCTGCAGTCTGTCCTTCAGCGTCTCTCTTTCTTCCTCTAAATCCCCCTCTCGCCTGATTTTGGCTCGGCCTGCTGCGCCCCCCTCCTCAATTCCTCGTCTTTTCCTGCTGTCCGTTGCGCTCCTTCGCTGCGTCTGGTTGTCCTCGGTAATCAAACACAGGCGGTCAGACTCAGACAGGATGTGAGGTCAGACGAGGAGAGGAAGTGAGGGTGCGTGGGCAGCACATAAACAGAAGAGAGGAGGTGAGGGACAGTGAGGACATAGGAGTGTGTGTGTGTGTGTGTGTGTGTGTGTGTGTGTGTGTGTGTGTGTGTGTGTGTGTGTGTGTGTGTGTGTGTGTGTGTGTGTGTGTGTGTGTGTGTGTGTGTGTGTGTGTGTAGTTGCATTGGAAAGCAATTCAGTTTCTGTTACAGCCGTCAGCGTCAACTCTTTGTGGTTGTTCTCTATATTAAACACTTAAGCAGCTGGACTCAGCAACCACAGCAAGTCATAACACTCAGCGGTGAGGTAAAGCAGTCGTGTTTTTCAAACTTTATTACTGGTCTTCTGAAACATTAAATAAATCTCTTACTTCTGTTACAAAGTTTGTGGGTTCGCCAACTTTTTTCACAGTGCAAAAATATTGGGCCATCTCATTCAGTGTAGAATTGTTTTGGCTGTAAGTAGCTACGTAATGCAGCCAATAAATCTAGTGTTATTCAAGTTAATTTTTTAACCTAAACGTGGTCCTACTTTTGGTCCTGATTCAGCCCTCTTGAAGCAATGAGCTACAAGTTGGCAAAATGACAGAAAAGACAAAAAACAACTCAGATTTTTAAGGGACGTTCAACAGTTTTGGAAATAAGCCTATTTGTTCTTTTTTCTAGGTATCGTGTGATTTTGAGAAACCTAACAACCCGGATTTGTACAAAAAGTAATGGAAGCGCTTTGAATCTTAACTCAAGGTCCAGCTTTTGTTGGAGCTTTCAACTGCATCGGATAGTCTTCATCAGTGAATGCAGTTCTTTTGATAGGGCTGCCTGATGACCGAATTTATTAGATGTAGAATCTCTCATTGGGCTAAATTTACTCTCATCACAGATTCCAAACAAAGAAATTAAAAAAGTAAAAAAAAAAAACAGTGACATCTTTACAGACATTCACCGAACCAGTCAGCCATTGGTTATACTGTAATTAATCCAGATGATATAAAAAATAAGAAATCTCATATGAAAGGGATTGGATTTCATAATTCTTTTTTTAAGCTACTAAACTTAACATTTGTAGTTGAATACACCCTCAAGAGCACCAGCCTCTGACTCTAACAAAACAAAGAAAAAGGCAGAATGTGATTTTTCTTTAACCATTTTATGGTAAATACAGAAAAAAAAAAATCAATTTCTCCAGTTCCCAATAAATCATTAAACTTCTTCAACAGTAAAGCTGCTTGTCAGCCATGCATATTGTTTGATTATAAAGATGCTAATAATGCAATTCCTCCTCTTCTTGCCTTAACCTAGTACCAGCACCAGACAAGTAGCTAAAGGACTGCAGTGTTAAACAGGCAATATTCTCCTTTTTCACCCAGCTGTGATAAATGGGTGGAATAAGCTGGGTCAGCCTGTGAGCAGACAGGGCTGTTCATGTCTGGAGCGATCTGTCTGACTGTGCCATTATTCCATAAAAGAGAGAAGATCAGTTTTGTTTGAGAGGGTGAAAGGGGGCAAGATTTAAAAAAAAAAAAGAAAAGTGTGCTAATGACACGAAGTGTTTAGCAGTGATGCAGAATGTGTACTTCACCTGTTGAACTCTACCCAACGCACGCACGCACGCACGCACACACACACACACACACACACACACACACACACACACACACACACACACACACACACACACACACACACAGTAGCCTAACCCCCCTCGTCCTATCACCCATCACCAATCTGCTGTAACATGATACTGGGACTTTGGAGACACACACTCGCTGTCTCTCTCTTGTGCTTGCTTTTTTATTCTGTCAAACGCTGCACACACACACACACACACACACACACACACACACACACACACACACACACACACACACACACACACACACACACACACGGAGGTCAAGTTGAGGTTGTGCTTCCATGACATCACTGTTGCCATGACTCATAAGTGCAACCCCAGGCTCAATAAGGCCCTCTCCCCCACAGAACCTGTCAGGGGGACTTAGCCACACACACACACACACACACACACACACACACACACACACACACACACACACACACACACACACACACACACACACACACACACACACACACACACACACACTCTTAATCATCCATTCATTCATCAGTTGAACCCAGTGATCTTCGAAAACAATATACATAAGTATACTGTGGTGTTTTTTTTTTTTTTCTTTCCGTGTGTGTGGTTGTTTTTTTTTGGTCCATGTGTGTGCAGTTGTGTGTTAATGCCTATTTAATGCAGTCTTTTACCACTGTAACACTCTTATCAAACAGACTTGGTTTCATACAGGTCTTGAATTGACACACACACACACACACACACACACACACACACACACACACACACACCCTGTGTGATTTATAGTGGTCAGACTCAGATGGAGAAAGCAGGCCTCCTCTGGTCGGAAAAACCTCCACTGTGGGGATCACACAGGGGGGAAAGACTTCCATTACCAACACATGTGTACACATACACACTCACTTGCACTCGCCCTCCTAACTACCCCGAGTGTCTAATAAATCCCCTTTTAGACACATCGTATCACTGGACCAGACCTGTGTGTGTGTGTGTGTGTGTGCGCCCTTGCCCTTCCACCCAAAATCATGCTCAAAAAGGCCTTTATGAACTTTAGGACCGTAACTGATGATTGTTTTCATTATCAGTTGATGTTTTGATTATGTCTTCAATTAATGGATTAATAATTTCTTTATTATATTATTTATACTTTATCGTATTATGCGACCAATAGTCCAAATTCCAAATATATTAGTTTAGAATAAGCCGAGAAAAAAAAAAGAATAATTGATTAAATCAGTTATCTGATTGTCTTGACTTATCAATGGTTTCAACACAAACTTGTTACCATTAAAATCCATAAATACATTGCATAATAATGAGCCCCACCATTTTCATAGACATAAATGTTCTTTTTCTACTCTGTCAGAAAGTATGTAGGGATTATGCGTGTCCTCAGCATTTGAAAGAGTTCACATTTAACACCTGATGTCAGCATTTTACAGTATATCAGCACGGTCATAATATACATATGGCATTGTTTTCAGTCTACTGCAAGGCTGCAACAACACTGCTGACGTCAGATGATTATGTGGATGATTACTCACAGGTGTAGGGACAATTGAGTTGATTGAAAATGATACATAATAATGATTAGTATAATGATTTCTATGAAGTAGTGCCTCCAAATATAATCAACAGGTTCTATGTACAGAACAGAATAGTCACTGTGGAATATGAGTCTTTTTTATTTTTTTGGGTGATCCCCGTTTTATTTGCTCTAGGTCGGGAATTTGTGACTAATGCTTTTCTGTGGAACACTGGATAATTTAGTCTCCCAAGGGCTGTGTTCATCATGACTTTATAGGATGAAATAAGTGGTTGCTGAAGCAAACAAGTGTTGCATCACACACTTAGACAACACACTTTTGGGGAATTTGGGTCTGGTTTCACTTTATTTTGGGCTATTTCTGTGTTTTTTGTTTCCACAGCTGACTGAATTACATTTTGGATAGAATACTTTCACAGACAAAATCAGGAACTAGCCGATTTTTGGACCCTGCAATTTTACAGTCAAGATGCAAATCTTGACTGACCTTGGACAATAAGACATAGATTTCAACAACATGGCTTGTGGGAATTGGGAACTTGGGATTGTGGAATTTTTCTTTTCTTTTTATTTAAATAAAAAAGTCAGGAGTCAGAAATGTATAAATTATGCCCACAGATTGCAATTTGGCACAAATGCATCAAAGATCGGTGCCAGTCTCTCTACTATGTTGAATATTACATTTAATAAAAACCTCTGTTGATGATGTGTGATAATTACTCATTTTTTCTCTCTGTCTCCTCAGACCATGATTCAGAAGGAAAGCGTGTTCAAGACATGCTGTCTACAATCGACAAACCACAGGTTGGTATGCAAACCTCCCACAGATGCACGCACATAACTTATAACCACTCTCATCAATCACCTCTCGTCTGATGCACTCATAGCTGGCATGAGTCTTTTCCATATTTTCATCCTGTCTCTGTGACTACCATACAACTCAGATGCTTACACTGTATATGCGGTGTGTCTCTCATTTTAAAGTCATTTTCTGGGCTTTAGTAACCGTCACAGGTAAGGTAACTGATCATTTAAGCTCTGCTTGGCCTGGCCACATGAGGGCAGCATCTGCTCATCCAAGCCATTCACTTCCCACTCTGCCTTTATCAGCTGAAAAACACTATAACAGCTTTTTTTTTTTTATTATTCTCCAAGGGGATTGTGAGTGAATGAATGAGCTGGAGCCATGCAGCATATGGTTTGGTAGAGAGGAATTGCTCGCTCCCCGTGAAAGCAGTTTGGTGAGAGAGAGAGAGAGAGAGAGAGAGAGAGAGAGAGAGAGAGAGAGAGAGAGAGAGAGAGAGAGAGAGAGAGAGAGAGAGAGAGAGAGAGAGAGAGAGAGAGAGAGAGAGAGAGAGAGAGAGAGAGAGAGAAGGATTTTGAGATCTCCCAGTGTCATTGATTGCTATTTTGTGTCACTAACTGCAGATGGGATGTTCTTTTGCTTTTTTACACTCCATTACCTTAATGCATTTATATGGCTTTATACTGTATATGGAGAGATAGTAAGTTTCACTGGGCTCCCTGCAACAGCAAAAGTGCCTCGTGATGGATTTAGCTGTGTACCATATACAGATTCGGGAGCAGGTGTTGCCGATGCAGAGCTTATATGAGAAAGTTCTTTCATTTAAAATGTTCACAATATTGTCCCCATGGTTGTGTTGTTTGCTTTCATAGCAGCTAGGTGCGTCTACTTCAGCTGAATTGAAATATGAGAAGCAGTGAGGGGCTGAAAGAGAAGTAGGCAGGAAAAAAAGGAGTAATTTGCTTGTGAGTTCACCCTGTACCTGTTTACTCTTAGTGCTTGAAGAAAGATGCAGCAACCTTTCCCCTCAAAGGTCTGGGTGCTCATAATAGCACTGGCTACATTTACATGCACATGATTAGTCGATGATGGCTGATAGTCACAGTAAGGCATTACACCAATTCAGATGTTAATGCAGGTTACTTAATATTCCTATTTCCTTGCTTCGGAGAACAGTGCAATTGATTGCTGAAATTGCCAAATTATGTTTAAGTCAAAAGCTTTTTCCCAAACTGATCCCTACCCACAGAGTGGGTCTCTACAAAGTGCCATTAAGGAGGAGGGTTTAAATAAAGCTGTGTGTAAAATCATTCTTTATCTTCAGAATAGTAGAGCATGCACAAATATGTTTTTATTTATTTAAAAAAGTACAAAAGAGTGGAAAGCCTTATTTATCCATCCAAAGTGTGCATATTAGCAAAGTGATTGACAGAACGAGTGTGAAAACAATGTTCTTAGTTGTAAATAAATTGCCATAAAAGACAAAGGCATTCTCAGGCATGTGGACACAGTGATGCGATCTCATAAAACCCAATCATTATGATCAAAACTCTCAATAAAATTACATGTCTGTCTCTCTCTTTTCCTGTCTGTCTTCCTCATAGACAGTCTAGGCATGGTTGTGGTTTCCAGTGCCCTCAAGGCACATTCATCGCCTACTCACTGGATGTGAAGTCTGGAATAGCAGCAGACTGTGCTAAATCCCGCTAAATTGGCTCACCCACCATATGCCGCAACTAAAACTCCCATAAACATGCAGGCACTTGCAGGCACACAGGCAGGCATACAGTTGAACACACAAAACATGCAGGCCTTTTTTTTTCTTCGTGTTTGTTAATTTTAATTTGCTTTTGTGTTCTCGTCCCAATGGCTGTGCAAGAGCCCGAAAGAGCAGTGGAGTCTGGGCTACTGGTTTTAATGACACATTGCTTTACACACGCACATACAGAGCCAAATACATTCATGGACAGACAGACAAAAACTAGATGCACATTTAAAATGATACACACACCTTGATAGAACGATTTTACCTACATAATCATGAGGTTTGAGTTATTCTAGCTATTCTATTCTAGCACAGAATAGAATAGAAAGGATCACTTACAAATAAAAAAACTATAAAATGTCCTGCGTGCAGCTGCTAACTAAATGCCACACTACATTTTGTGCAACCATACTTGGTTTCATTGTGTATATAACATGCAGTATGTATGATTGTGTGTCTTATAGGTGTCCAATGTGCAGGCACGGGCTGCACGGTTGTCCTGGGCCCCCCCGGCAGGGCTGGTGAACAGGCATGGTAACGGGATGCCTGTGTCCTGCTCCTACGAGGTTTCTCTCTCAGATAAGGGACGAGACGGAAAGTATCGCCTCATATACAGGTAGGGAACATGCTCCAAGCTTAAAGAATACGCCACCAGCTACAAAGACACCTCAAGAAATGGCCAAAGTACACTGGTGTGACTTTTGTGCTTTGTTTGTTTCAGTGGCGAAGAATTGGAGTACCACCTGAAAGACCTAAGGCCAGCGACCGACTACCACGTACGGTAAGGACTTTGCCAGAGGACATTTTGCATGTGGTGTTTTATACTGCTTTCATACCTTTGTATGTTCTATATGTGAGGTTTGTGGGTTTTCCCTATATATGGCTAGATTCTAGCTTCATCTAGCCGTGAACATTTGGATATCTTGTGTGTTTGCTTTAGGGTGTCGGCAGTTTACAACTCTGTTCGAGGCTCGTGTTCAGAGGCCGGATCGTTCACTACACACTGCAGCGCCCCCGATGTCCCGTTATCCCCGAAACTCTCCCACCGCACCAAGAGTACCCTCACCCTACAGTGGAAGGTACAGGCACTAACAGACACTCCTTTTTTTTATCTCAAAGACATACAGTAACACATTTAACCCCTATAAACAGCCCAGTGATTTATGATGTGTCAATTGGTTTTGACGGCCCATTTGCAATTAAATTATTATAAATTAAACAAGACTCCGGGTTCTTTACGTGTCTACCACACTTCATTTGTACAGTGACACACAAAAGATCTGCGTTCTTTTTTTTAAAGATTATTTTTTTGGGGCTTTTTCCACCTTTAATTGATAGGACAGCTAGGTGAGAAAGGGGGAAGACATGCAGGAAATCGTCACAGGTCAGATTAGAACCCTGGACCTCTGCGTCAAGGCATAACCCTCTCAGTATATGTGCGCCTGCTCTACCCACTGAGCCAACCCGGCCACAGATCTGCATTCTTTGATGAAAGTAAACAGCTATGCTTCACCTGGTTTACCTAGCTTGAGTTTATCAACCCTACAGCCCCTATTGGAGAGACATTCTTGCATTGTTGCACAATGCAGTCAGGGCGCATCCCTCTGGCCTCTCTGACCTTCTCCCCGCACATTTCGTTTTCATCACCGTCACTGATAAAGAGTGACACCAGTCATCCAGACAGGATATGAGGCCAGTCATAAAAACATGGCGGGTATTTTGTCTGTCTCAGTGTTAGATACCTTTATCCTTGCCTAATCTCTCAGTCTCTCTCTTGTCTCTTGTGTGCCTCGCTCTGTCCATTCCCCTGCCGTCCACAGCCCTCAGGCGACAACGGATCCAAAATCACAAACTACCTGCTCGAGTGGGATGAGGTGAGTCTGTCTCTCATCTGTCATGCCTCCCCTTTTATTTTAAAGAAAGAAGCCCTCGTACCTATCACAGACGTCACAAAATGGATGTTAACATCAGACAAGATGTAATAAGTGTTTAAATTATGCCTTTCCAATCCATGTTGGTCCTCTCACTCTCCTTCTCCCTTTTGTACTTTTTCACTTTTTCACATCCTTTTTGTTCTTCGTCTATTTTATTTAGGCTAACTCTTTCTTCAATCTCCTATTGAAATTAATTGTATCTCCCTGTTCTTGTCTCATCTTACTTTCTTTTTACATCTATGCATCCATCTCTTCTCTCCTCTGCAGGGAAAGAAGAACAGTGTTTTCAGAGAATGTTACTTCGGGAGCCAGAGACACTGTAAGCTGACACGACTGTTCCCCGCCTGTGGCTACACGTTCAGAGTGGCTGCATACAACGACATTGACTCAAGGTAATGTTGCCTATTACTGAATACACAAACACATGTGCTATACACACCCATTCACTCAGGTGAAAAAAGTAGTCATGCACACATATCACGAATAGCACAGGAGGCAGATGCCATAACTCTTTGTTGTTGCTTGTTCATATACTGTAGGAGCATGGATTTATTAAGATACACGACAGCTTTTCACATGAGCACCTGACAGTTAGCACTTCAGGCACAACATATGAATTTTCATGATAAAGTCTGAATGAATCTGTCCACCTCTGTAATAATTGACATGCAGCAGTCTACCTGCATCGATTATTCTGCATGTGACAGGAGTCCTCCTCCTCTTTCCTTCTTTTCCCTCTATTTCCTCTCTCCTCTTGTCTCCTCTTTGTCATTATGGCGGCGAGCATCTCGCCTGCAGTCGTTAGGTTGACAGGGAGGAGGGAGGAGGTGATGGAAGGGAGCGAGAGTGAGGGAGGAGATATTAGCTCTTGGGCTGAACTCAAAGCGGCCTTAATGCATCCTTCAGCTTTGAAGCTATGGACACTCAGTCTGGCACAAATATACCCGGCACACGCTGGCTTTTGATTACTAGCTATTTTTCTTACTTGATTTTTTTTTTTTTCGACCTCTCAAACCCGTACATTCAAATTCTTTCCCTCCTGCAACTCTCAAATTACCCCCCCCCCTCCTCTGTTTTTTCCGTCTGGCTTCTAACATGTATACATCCTATTTTTCTCCTGTCACGGCTCCTCTTTAACCTCCCTCTTCTTACCATCTCCACTGGCAGCTCCCCACAGCCCCATCCTTACCTGCATCCCTGCACCTACCCCTTCATTCCCTTGAAATGAACACTAATGTCAGTGTCCTTTTCTTATTCACGTTTTCTCCTCCTTTCACTTTTCAAAAATGTTCCTCTCTATGTCCCTGCTGAATTTGTAATTCATGATGCACAGCTCCCCTTCCCTCTTGCACTGCAGTCCCCTTTCCCTCAAAATTAATGATCCAAGAAGTTAATAATTTGCTTCAGCATTTTAAATAAAAACAAAAATGTGTATAAAATGGAAATGTTGTTTTGTGCAGTGGCTTCAGCACAGAGGTGGTCTTTTACACCATGGGCACCTTACCTGCTCTGCCTCTGGCACCGCGGTTGGTCAGGGCGGGGGTGTCCTGGGTGACCCTGGAGTGGGGGCGCCCTGAGGGCAGTCCGAGCGAGGAGCAGCTCAAATACACACTTGAGATCCAGGAGGACAACAGCGTGAGTACCACGCACATCTGAGCACCCATATTTATATGAAACTATTCATAAGTTTATGTTAGGGGCACAGGTTCTTTTTTTATTACCATAAAAAACAGCCCTCATAGATTTGAACATGGTGGGAGCCACACAATCCACCAAAGTACAACTTGAAAGTGTAATCTGGTTTTGTGAAACCTTCAGTTGTGTTATTTGATTGAGCTCTGTTCTGACAGTTACTCGAATCCCACAAGAAGAGAAAGAGGAGAATAAACAATTTCCACCAAGGAAAAATGGATTATGAGAAAATATAAAATGATTCCTTGTATAATGCATTGCAAAATAGTTTTGGGGTAATGTACAGCAGATGCACAGAGCAGTATTTCTTATAATACAGAAGCTTACACAAAGAAACACTACATGATTGAGCACGTATATAAAATGGGAATTGCACCAAATGCTCTCACACACTCCCCCTCACACACAGACGTACAGTATATAATGCAAAAGTCAGCATTTATTATTTATTATTTATTATCCATATGCTTGAAAATGTGCACTTAAACTAACTGACAGAAACACTTGTACATACACACACAGACTTCTGACAGTGTATCTGTATCTGCATCACCCACAGGGAACAGACTTTCATCCTAAGTACACTGGAGAAAACTTGACCTGTACTGTACAAGGCCTGAAGAGGAGTACACAGTATAAATTCAGGGTGAGTGACAACATAATGTGGATTTTTTTATTACCTCCGCCAAGGAGGTTATGTTTTCAGTTCGGTTTGTCTAGGTTTGTTTTGGTGGTTTACTGTCAGCAGGATTACAGAACTACAGTACTGGCCAAATTTTCATGAAACTTGGTGGAACTGTGTAGCATGGGCCAAGGAAAAACCCATTACGTTTTTACATGGATCCGGAGCGAATACGCTAATTATTTTTCACTTTCATTTTCATTGCAAGATAGGGTGTTTGTGCTGCATTCATGTGGTGTCGGAATAATCAAAATAAATTATTCCAGACGGTCAACACTTCACACTGTCCTTCTAGTTTTTTTTTTAAAGATTTTCTTTTGGGCATTTGACAGTGTAGGAGTCAGACTAGAAATGGGGGAAAGAGAAGTGGGTTATGGCATACAACTGGTCCCACAGCTGGAATTGAAGCGGAGACATTGCGGTTGATTGGGAGGCGCTGTAACCATTCGGCTAACAAGGTGCTCATGCGTGTTTGTTTCTTCACGATTGTTGGCTATTTGTGTGCATGTGGACTATCAGATGATCTCTGCACAGAAATTGATGATAATGAGTGCTCTGTTTTTTTTTTCTTCCTATTGTTTATAATGTTTTTCTCTACCTTTGTGTCGACAAAAATGCCTAAATGTATTGTGTACGTGTTTGTCAGAATGGAATGGACAATAATTAGTATGATTAGCATTAGCTGCTTTGGTGTATAAGATGAGTGGGATTTATTACGTAGGATGTTCAATAAAAACTTTATATAAATAATATATCATTCAAAGTACATTAAAGCAAACGCTCAAAAGGGTGCATTTACTCTTTGACATTTTGTTTGATTTCAGGTGTTCTCTTGAGTACAGTGTGAAACTACAGGTCAAGTCATCTTGTCTGCCTATTAATCTTCAGTTTTTACTTGATCAGTTTCCAGTCAGTGATGTTCTCTTTCTGTTAAGTGTTTCTATGGATACCAACCTATCCAGGTGACTTCAGTGAGTCCGTTGTCATCAGTGGTATTACAGTATCCATCAGTGTAGTATAGGAATATAGCATTTTACCGCCAGATAAGTGGCTGCAATTTAACTTGTTGTGAAAGAAGGCAATTCACAAGCCAATTAGAAAGTAGAGAACACCGGCTCAAATAAAAGCTGTGATAGCTGTTCATAATGTGAGGACATTGTGAAACAAATGTTACTCACAGTAGATCTCTGTAGGCCTAAGTGAGTTTGCGTTATTATTAATAATGCGGGAACTCCAGTGTGTGTCTTGTTGTCAACAATGTATTATGGTGTAATCATCTCATACACCTTACATGGACTTACACACACACACACACACACACACACACGCGCGCGCGCACCTGTCCTCACTCGCTATGTCAGTTGAGGCGGCTGACACAAACATACATGCTCACACACAAAGGGACCTCTGTGTTCTTTGTGATGTTCATCTGGTGTGAACATCTGGAAACAAAGCAGATTGATTTTCCATGGAATGGGGTAATGGAGGGAGTAAACTGAAGAGAAATGAAGGCAGAGGAGCCATGATAACCACAGGTGGAGTAGAGAGTAATGGCTCCTAATCGATCAGGACAGTTCCTTTACTTCTTGATAGATTCACATTCTCACTGTGCCTCTTTTTTGTCTTACACTCCATCTTTACTCATTTTGTTACTTCTTTCACCCTATTCTTTCCTCCATTTCTCTCCCTTACCATACCATCTTTTCTATGTATACTGCCCTTTTTGCTTTCCTCTTCCCTCTTTCCATTTTCTTTTGTTCACCTTACATTGTCCCTCCTTTAACCCTCCATGTTGTCCATTCCCGTCCCTGCAGCTCATAGCATCGAACATGGAGGGAAAGAGCAGTCCCAGTGAAGTGCTGGTGTGTACCACCAATCCAGACAAACCAGGGCCTCCATCTACACCCTGTGTCACCGCAGTAACGCCCTACGGATTTACCATCACATGGGGTAAAGATACAGACCCACACATGTATGCACATTTACCTTACACCGACACAGAGATGGGCAATATTCTTAAAACCCAATGGTTGCACTTTCTGTAAAACTTGTAAGATGCAAGTGGAAATGTAAACAGTCACAGGGAATTGTACTAACACAACCACCAAACGTGAAGTTAAAATTCAAATTTAAATGATCATACATTACCCACCCTCTAACATACAGATGCATTTAAATGAATATGTTTTTTTCCAATCTTGGACTTGGTCAACATTTGCTTGGTCGATTGATGAGATACTAATTTTAGTCCATTAGTTGGCAAAACAAGAAAAGCCAAGGCGTCACAATTATCTGAATTGTTCGTTAATGGAAAAGATTTGAAGATATTCTAGTATCCATTCAAGGTCAGTGTAGTACTATTGTAGAAAATATACTAGAAAATGTTCAAAATGGAGTGGTGATAGTTGCTCAGACAAACTTGAAAAAAAATCAAATCCAGCAGAGCATATAGCAGTAAGTATTGATGGAAAATAGAAAATCAATGACAACTTCTGCCTCTGGGGTGTTATCATGAAACTGAAGTAGCGGCCATAAACAGCCATCATGTGTGCTATCATCCGTCTGTCCCGCGTTAGTGCTGCGCAAGTCAGGGCAGCCTGCCCTTTTTCAAATGTTGTAAAATGGCACAGATCATGCTGTATCTCTCAATCACCATTCAGATATTGATTTGACTTAAAAAGCTATAAACACAAAACATTTTAGAGTGCTAAACAACAATAAAAAAAGAAAAGAAAAAACTTTATTGCGTTATAAGTAGTGTGGTTTTTACACCAGCTACAGCTTAACCATTTTAAAGTGATAGAGCTGCACTACAGTCCATTATGTAGTGTGTGGATGTGCCTAACTGTAATTATGTCCACAGTGTTGATACAATAAGAATAAGCAGAGGCCCAGTCAAGTAGGTTGTTTCCAGCAGTGCTGATTCACTTATAATCTCAGAATAAATCACCCCCAATTGTGTATTATTTTATTGTTACCACCACAAAGTTTCTCTAAAAATGTCTTTATACAGATTAATACAGAAATAAAGAAACTAGAACAATTTCTTACCAGTTCCCTTGCTACTGAAACATTTGGCAGGAGTTGTATAACTGTGCTCTGAGAGAATTATCATTTTTGTTTGGATGAAAGACAGCTTTATGAGTTAATGTACAATGTCTTTAGGACGGATGGGGATGCTAAATTTCATGAAAAGTCTCAACGGGTGACCTATGAATGTGTGTTACATTATTTTTTGTGAAGGATTTGTGTTGATACTAGGCCAATTTACACCTTTTCCTGAAGCCATAAAGGTCATGCTGGAAATGTGAGATGTTTTTACACGTATTCCTCTGAGTTGTTCTCCAGCTCATAATGTTTGTGTGATAATAACCCAAACTAAAATGACCCCATCTATTCCTCCAACAGATCCTCCCCAGGACAACGGGGGCTCAGAAGCTCTTACGTACCTGCTAGAGATCTCAGAGGGATGCTCTGAAGGTACGACTTATATCTATCTGCCTGTGCTTCCGTCCATCCATCCAGCCACACATTCAGCTAATTTGAGTGCTTTTTCAGTCCACCATCTTATAAAAGAAAGCTCAAAATGTACCAAACCGCCCTCTCTCCCCTGTGCTGGTTGTCTCTATGCATCCATTTCTCTCACTTACCCTCCTAAGAAGAACAGCGGCCATAATTCACTCTTTGTTAGCAGCAATTTAGCACACAGCATTTTTCTGATTTCTGCTGATCTGCACCACAGGAAGCAAATGTTCTCTGTATTCATTCATTCACATCAAAGAAAGAGGAGTAAGCTGTTTCTTGAAGACCAGTGTTGAATATCAAAGAACAGAAGAATGAAACGTCAAAAGCTCATGTGTCTTCTTCCATTGGTAATGAAAGAGGATCAACAGCAGCACATATTGAACCCCATGTCCAGTGGATTGATGTAATTGGTTTTTGGCTTGTCTGCAACTCAAATTAACTCTGTGCTTTTCAGTCAGTATGACTGGATGTGATGTGTTTTATCTCTTTTTATTTGATAAAAACATTTTAGGAGCAGCTAAGAATCTTAACTGGCTTAATTGGCTTCAAATGTATATATCTATAGCATTTCATATCCAAGACTAATATAAGTTTTATCGGTAGTTATTATTTATCAAAAGCTTAACGTTGAAAAACCTCATCTGCTTCATCAGGCCTGTGTGGGTGTGATTTGATCAGATTTGATTGACTGTGACCTAACAACCTGCAAATTCCATCAGATTTTGATAAACAACTGTTTCCAACTGATACTCAACTTTAAACCAGTGAGACGAGCACAGACAAAACATAAAATACAGAAATATGTGATGTGATATCATCAAAACTGTTCTTGCCTTGATGGAATATTGTTTGTTGATGTAGGATTCCATTGCTAACTGTAACAAATAGGTTTTGAGGGCCTTCAAACGTCAGAGATACCTTGCACAGTAAAACAATTTTCTTTCCCCATGTTTCCCTGTTCTCTGATCCGTATATTGAGGTGGTTTTCTGTTTAGAGGAATTTTTGGCTCCCCCCAAAAGAGGTTTTAGCCAGCCCGGAAGGAAAATCACTAGCACCAAAATGATAACAAATTGAGAATAAAAAATAGCAATTCAAATCCTCTCTATATGTGTTTAAGAGCAATTTACCAAACAACCGTTAAACAAGCCGAACATAAACTTGAATATGAACGAATATGAGCGCTAATCTCACTTCTACCATCCAGAGTCAGGCTGTGTCAGACTCTCCTGGTGATTTAGTTAAATATTAATATGATTTTTTTTAACCAGTTTTGGTAATTGGGGTTTTATTTACTCAAGCATAATATACATTTTTGTTTAGGAAATTGTCAGAAATAACAGGAAAATGCATAGATTTCTGTCAAATAGGGTAGCAGAGTCTTTGCGGACTGATCATGCTTGCTGTCGTGCGTAGCCCAAAGGCCCATTCTTAGTCAGAAAAAACCCTGTATTCTCTCCATCCTCCTTTTTTCTGTGCCCTTTTCACCTTCTTACCTCTCACTAAGTTGCACTAGCAGTGAATTCTCAGGATGGTCCTGACTCATCTCATTGTGGTTGCTGTAATTCATTACAGTATGAAGTGTGTTTTGTGTGGGTAGCTTCACTGCTCTGAAACAGTTGTTTGGGTAAACTCTAAGCAGTCGCTGAACACTGTCTTTTTTTATGTGCAGCGCTTGAGAGTTTACTTGAACACCACTTTTAGCTGTAGTCAGAGCCAAGCCAAAGGAGCCTCAAAACTAAGAAACACAAACAAACTGACAGAGGCCAGTGAAAGGTTGATGATAATTGATTTTATTTGCATTCTGACTCTTAATCTGGTGCATAAATATGTGCTCTTTTTCTCTGTGTATTTTCTTTTTACACACACTCTCAATTTTTTCAATTTCAGTTTGCTCTATTGGCATGACAAATAAAATTCATGTGTTGCCAAAGCATAAGGATAAACAGCAACAAGTCCCCCTCTGTACCTTCTGAAGTTATGAATAATAACTAATAACAGCATGGTTTATGGGTTACTTCTTTATGGGCTCAATAATAGTTTAGAGGACAGCGCCAAGTTCATCCTAATCAATGTGTTTGCGTGTGTGTGTACATGATTTGTCTTTGTGTATTTCTGTGGGTTCACGTGTGTTCATGTATGTAATACTATGACAGTGTGCCTCTTAAGACGACTATAAGCACAAACCATGCAAGAGGCTGGCTGGTTGACCTCTCTGTGACTCCTTATGTCCTGTACCAGTATGAACCAGTGCAGGTTCACCTACTGAAACATTGTTAATTCTTCATAGCTTGACATACAGTACAGGCCAAAAGTTTGGACACACTTTCTCATTCAATGCGTTTCCTTTTTATTTTCATGACTATTTACATTGTAGATTCTCACTGAAGGCATCAAAACTATGAATGAACACATATGGAATTATGTACTTAACAAAAAAGTGTGAAATAACTGAAAACATGTATTATATTTTAGATTCTTCAAAGTAGCCACCTTTTGCTTTTTTATTAATAAGGGAAAAAATTCCACTAATTAACCCTGACAAGGCCACACCTGTGAAGGTAAAACCATTTCAGGTGACTACCTCATGAAGCTCATTGAGAGAACACCAAGGGTTTGCAGAGTTATAAAAAAAAGCAAAGGGTGGCTACTTTGAGGAATCTAAAATATAAGTCTCGCCAAAGCATTTTTGAAACGCAAAGAAGTAAGTAGCTGTGGTTCAGAGTATGTAAATAACTCAGGTGTATGCAATACATAATCCCAATATATGCTCCTTCTGCTGTAAAACTGCTTTAAAAAATAAAAAATAAATGGTGTGCAGTTATTAGGTCAAGGGGTTCTGTTTCCGGAAAAATAATTAGGTCAACTGCATATAGATGGGAAACGGCAGGAGATTCTGTGTGTGCACTTATGCTCATGTATGCGATGGGTTGCTTAATTCAGTTGTTTTGTGTGTGCGTGTGTGCAGCGAGCCAGTGGGAGGTAGCGTACAGTGGTCCAGCAACAGAATGTGTGTGTGAGCGCCTCACACCTGGGATCTTCTACCGCCTACGTGTGTGTAGCATCACCACGGGAGGACACAGCCCGGTAAGACACAAACGCACACACACACTCTTGCATGCAAAACTTCAGAGTGGTAACCTGGTAAACTTTAAATTTTTTACTAATGAGTTTGGAGTTTGGCAGCAGTGAGGCATCAGTGTTGCGCATGTAGTAACGTGGGGGGAAATCTGCACATAGATAATCAACAATGTACATAAGTATAATTAAGATTTTTGCCAGTAATTATTCAAACTGATCTTTAACTGCAGTTCCTTCTCTTTTGTTGTGATATCCTGTGCTCCTGAAGTGCACTGTTAGTGTTCCGGTCCGTACACTAAGTGTCCCACCAGGGCCCTGCCAGCCGCCAAGGATTGTGGGTAAAGCCAAACACAAGGAAGTGCAGTTAGAATGGGGTAAGTGCACACATACACGTACACTGTGTTTAGTTTTATTTACCAAAATGTATTTGAATTGTTTTATGTAAGGAGGCTAAATCACCTTCTGGCTGCTTTATACATTTCCCCGGCCAACTCTAATGAAACCTTAGTCAACCATGTTTTGCCCTAATTGAGCCCTAATTTAGCCTATTAAATGCCTAACCTAGCCTCATATCTGACTTAACTCCCCTAATGTCTGCCCATTATTGCAGATTAGTACTGTTATCTGTTGGCAGGCAAAAGTCTCCCAGCCTGAAATGCTGAGGAAGTTCTTGTTTAACCAGTTTAATACAGCTGGCTTCAGCCCTAATGAGCTCAAATTCAGGCAGCGCTGCTGCAATTACTAGCTCGAGTTGAAGGTCAGACCTAATGTATTGGAGGGTTTTCCCCTCTGTCTCCATCATTTATTACTTTCACCATACTGCAACCAGAGTGAAGCAACTGGTAGAAGAAAGAATCCCTTGGAGGGGATTGAGACATGCACCTGGTGAACTGATCTGTAAACACACAACGTCTGAAACTAAACATAATATTGAGCAAAGCTTTTAAAGTTTATGCATAAAAGACATCACATTATCATATATGTTGTGTCTTTCCATTACACACGGTTTTAACACACTCTCTCTCGCTCTCTCTCTCCCTCCCTCCCTCCCTGTAGAACCCCCTGTCTCTGAGGGAGTATGTGAGGAGTGTGTGTTCAGTCTGGAGATGAGTGAGGGGGACGCCAAGCCAGCAGAGGTCTACCATGGGTCAGAGCTGCAATGCACTGTTGGTAGTCTGCTGCCTGGTGCCACGTACAGCTTCCAACTGCGGGCTGCCAACGAGGCTGGGGTAAGAAATTCAGATCAACTAGTAATTTGCCAGGCAAGATCATAAAAACCATTTAAAAAAAAAAAAAAAAAAACACTTCACTGATGAAACACGGAATTTGGAACAAGCTTTTCAAAATGTATAAAAGTAATTTTTTTCTAATTTTTCCACTTTATAAGCATGTAATTCTGTGTTTAATGGCTCTTAAGGCCCTTAAGTCTACTCAGCACATCGAGTACATAAACTGCGGAACCTCTTAATATGATCCAAATATGAAAAAACTCCAACTCCACTTAAATTAAAATGTTTGTTTTTTTATTTTTATTGTAGCCAGACTCACAGACACACATAAACGCAGGTACAAAGGGACAGTATCTATTAGGTCAGAGTGTCCCAGACAGACTAACCGCAGCCTCTGCTTGGTTTAATCAACCACACACTCGAAAGTGAACTAGCACTCAGACTGGCTAATCGAATGCTGGCACAAACACAGTACACACTTACAAAAAATCATCTGCACACATGCAGAGGACACACAAAAAGAAACCGCAGTCACATGTACACACATAAATTGGCAACCCAGTGTGATTTGTGTCTCCCGCTTGTGTTAGGTCAAAGACATGTCTCATCGCGAGTGTGGTGTCTCCTTCTCTCTTTCAGTTCGGGGCGTACTCCGAGCCAACAGAGGTGACGACTGCAGCGGGCCCTCCTGGCCAGTGCGGGGCACCACTCATCACTCTCACCAGTAACACCTGCGTAGCGCTCAACTGGGAGGTGAGATAAAAACACAGATACGCTCTTGTGCTTATCAAAGGAAACACTTGTTTTATGAGAGAGAGAGGGAGAGAGGGAGAGAGGGAGGCGGGAGTCACATACCTGTAGAGTACTGCTTGAGATGAAGGAAACCTTTGAGCTTCGAGATTTAGACACCACAGCTCAGCCTTAACACACACACACACACACACACACACACACACACACACACACACACACACACACACACACACACACACACACACACACACACACACACACACACACACACAAGAGACCACATTTCTTAAAGCTGTCTAAAGAGGCCCAACCTCCCTTATTCTGTTTCTACTGACCTAAAAAGCTGCTGCTTTAAATGCGTCTACCTCTTGTATACAAGAGACCTAGGAGACTGGCTTGTTTTTAGCAATCCAACTCATCCCAGATGATGTATCCAAATTAAAAGAAATTCTCTGGTGTTGTATCTTAAATTGAATCTAGTAGTATATCCCTCATTTCCCTTAAGCCTGCTTTAATGTGGCATTATATTTCCTGATTTATGGCAGTATGTTTTAATTCCAAGTTCCCATCGGTTTCCCTGAGCTGAGTGCGTGTCTGTCTGTGTGTTGCAGAGTCCTGAGGGTTCGGGTACTGATATCTCAGAGTATCGTTTGGAGTGGGCGAGGGAAGACGAACCCATGGAGCTCATCTACTGTGGAGCTGCCACACAGTGTGAACTGTCTGACCTGACACCAGCCACCGATTTCTGCTGCAGGCTACAGGTAACACACACAAACATACACTCCGAACCTACCTACAGGTATTAAATACACATCCACTTATTGAGACCCACCCACAGATGCAACTGCATTCCTGCACAGAAAATAAGAAAGCACATCAACTATACAGAAACACATGCACAAAGCTGCACATGAACACAAGCATGACAGAGACTCAGTCAGGATGCCAACACAGACAAATGCAAACACGTGGATACAAAAATATCAGCCAAGGGCGCCTCAAAAGCAAGAAACGTACACAAACCGACAGAGGCCTGTGAAAGGTTGATGATAATTGATTCTAATTGCATTCTGACTCTTAATCTGGTGAATAAATAAGTGCTCATTTTCTCTGTGTATTTTATTAACACACTCAATTTCTCTTTCGCTCTCTCTCTCACTCTCTCTCTCACTTCCCCCTCTGTACCTTCTGAAGCTATGAATCTAATAACAGCATGGTTTATGGGTTACTTCTTTATGGGCTCAATAATAGTTTAGAGGACAGCGCCAAGTTCATCCTAATGTCCTAATCAGTGTGTTTGCGTGTGCGTGTGTACATGATTTGTCTTTGTGTATTTCTGTGTGTTCATGTATGTAATACTAGCACAAAACCATGCAAGAGGCTGGCTGGTTGACCTCTCTGTGACTCCTTATGTCCTGTACCAGTATGAACCAGTGCAGGTTCACCTACTGTAACATTGTTAATTCTTCATAGCTTGACATATATTTGTTTAATGAGAACACTTGAAATAGCCAGACACTTGCACAATGATAAGGTAAATAAAAAAAAATAGTTTTTCAAGCCTCATATTTGACACGTGAAGATAAATCAGAAATTCATACTGAAATATAACTTTTTCTTCAAAGTATGCAGATAGTTTACTGCCACGATAGAGTAGTAAGTCAATACTTTGCTTTAAGCACACATTGTAGACTGCAAATCATGCCTTCTACTCCTTGATGTGTACTCACAATAATGTTACTGTGCTGTTCTTGGTAAGTGGCTTCAGTTTTAGTTTTATATAGAAAATGCGGTCCTCATGTTCTTAGAATTACCGTATATTACATTGTATTATAATAAATCCATCGCTCCTCACAGACAGCTTGTTTTGTCTTGCTTGTTACTTTTAAGAGCCTCAAAGTGCACATGCTTGCAGATTAAAAGAGAAATGCAGAGGACAATTTCGACATTTGTTAATTCTTTTTATTTTAGTTCAAGCTTTCAAAATCTAGCAGCTGTATTTTTAAAAAGCTGCCAGATTTTGTCTGGGTTTTCTCCTCGCTGAGTTTGTCTGAGGCAATGCAGTAGACTATTACAACTCAAAAGCAATCAGAGGGCATTTGATAGAGGCTACTTGAGGCGAATATAAATGTGTTACACAGCAGAGGAAATACGCAAATGTTCTTTCACAACTAATTTGAATTCATCCCCTCTGCTGGTTTTCTTTTCTTGTTCCATTCTTCATGTCTGTTCCTCCCCTCTATTTTACATCGGCTTGCTCTGTGTGACTCTTTCTCCTGCCAATTCACGTCACCTTTGTCTTCTTCTCTTTTCAAACTGCTTTTAACCTTCGTCTATCTCTCTTAGTCTTTGTCTCTCCAATCATGCTTTTCTTGTCAACCCTTTCTTCACAACTTTTCCGCCCTCAAATGCCCCTATCCCTTACCTCATGTCCTTCATCTCTTAACCTCACTGTGTTTTTGTGTCCATCTCAGGCAGTGAATCAGGCAGGTGCTGGTCCTTACAGCGAGCAGGTGAATTTCCGGACCCCAGCGACAAATCCCGACCCAGTCTCCTCCCTCACCCTCCTGGACCTCCCGACCTCCTCAGAGTCAGGCCACTCCCCGTCTACCTGCCTCCTCCTGAGGTGGGATGAGCCGAACAGCAACGGGGCGGAGATTACCTCCTACGTCATCACCCTGGACGACCAATCCATCGCTGTGGAATCGGGGACAAGTCACCTTGTCACAGGCCTGCAGCCAGACAGCGAATACAGGTACTGGCATGAATCAGTAGACAGCAGGGCTGAAGTGAGGAGCATTTAAACTGATGTTTTATTGGATATAAATAAATATATTGTTGATGATCCCCCAAATCATGGGTTGACATTTTGACTTTCATGAGCTACAAATAAAACCCAAATATACTACCTCAGACACTGATTGATGGTCAGATCTCCATTAACATCAGATGTCAGAGCATTTGAAACATAGTTCCTTCCAAAACCAGTATGAATAATATTGAATAATAAACCCACATTAACAAGTAGTGTGCAGTCGGTTTCTAGAGCTTTTTTTGTTTAAAACAGCTGCCTGCAGTGTCTGAACAAAAACAGTAAAGTTGCTGGCTGTAGAACCAAAAAACCTGATTTGAAAGCTGCTGAAACGCTCTGTAGTGATCAAGGGAAGGTGTGATGTGTAATTCTCTGTGGGTTCATTACTATGACCCTTTCACATTCTTAAAGAAATATATAGCATTATTAAAGGCTTGGGGTTGGTAATGTTGAAAAGCGAGCAGGATTTAAAAGTAGCATCTCCTCTGGCATTCGTCTAACCCCTCCCCTTGCCCTCGGGGCTCCGACCCACACACAGACGTGCACGAGCACCACTGCGTCGCTGCTTCAGAGCAGATAATGTTATCATACCGAATGTTTAAATCAAACATAAATTGAGCGTCAGCGTCAGTTCTGGCAGGCCAAGTAGTCAAGACGCTGCTAACGCTATCAGCCAACAACACGGTCTCATCAGCTGATCTGCTCCAGCTGAGCTGAAGCAGCTGATCTGCATCAGCGTATCAGCTGGTCAACTCCCCTCGCTGCTTAATGGCTACACTCAAACAGGGCACCCTATTTAAAGCAGATTCAGTTTGCTCCTAACTGTTTGCTGCTCGCTTCTCTGCCGCCCGCCTCCTCCCCAGCTCCTCCTTGTCGTGTATAACGTGGCACTTGCTTTTCTGTCATTGTTGCTGCTCTGTTCATGTGGGGGAATAGTTCAGCTCTCACAGTCCTAAACTGTGTGAGCGTTCCCTAATGCTGCTGCTGTCCTCTGACTCTCTGCTATTTCATGGTGCTCATGAAAGGTCAGAGGACTCCCTGAACAGAGCCATACCGCCAAAATTCAATTCAGAATTTATCTACTTGACTTGCAATTTAATCAATAAAAATTCCTAAATCATTTTTATTGTCATGTGTGTTCTTGACTTAATGGACCTGACAGAACTACTGTTAGCAATGCAGCGACGAAGCGCTTTGAGCTCAGGCTCGTACACGGGAGGGGTAGGGTTCGTTCCAAGCGGATCGCAAGGCTGTGATTGGTGGGCGTTTTTACAGGATTACAGCAGCTACAGGTGACGGATCTTTTTCGCTCCTTTTTCAGAGCCCATAAGTTATTTATTACTGTCTGGGTGTAAAGACCATTTTAAACAATATATAAAAAAGTGTAAATTGGAAAAAGTTGCCAACCTTTGAATTCAATTAAAAAACTCTTGTCCTGCACCTTGAATGAGCGACCAAACAAACATTCACCATTAAACAGCTTGTAAACGGGGGCGACCTCTGGCTCACCCAGTTTTAGCGTGCGCCCCATTTAGGCCGAGGCCTTTGCAGCGGCCCGGGTTCGAGTCCGACCTGTGGCCCTTTGCTGCGTGTCATCCCCCATCTCTCTCCCACCTTTCCTGTCTATCCACTGTCACTCTGAAATAAAGGGAAAAAAGCCCCCAAAAAATTATCTTTAAAAAAAACTGCTTGTAAACGCACCTGCAAATAACACTTGCACATGCTGGTGTGGTCCCTACTCTTCATTACCACTAACTATGTGCTGTCTACCCATGAGTCATGACATGTAGGCTACAGTGCAAGTTTGTTTGCTTTGTATCTTGTTCCCTACAGTGTAATACATGAATTTTAAAGCACAGGTACACAGGAGGTATAAGTTGTAGTACTGGAAGTACTAGCTAGCTAGGGATAGCCTGTATGATGTTTGCATGAGCAGTGATGTCAGACCCTTTTATACTCGAGAAACGGTAAACAACGAATTAGTAATCTGAATCACCAAGTGCTGTTGTGCTTCTATAAGCGATTTTGTGATTACTGGAGTGTGTGTGTGTGTGTGTGTGTGTGTGTGTGTGTGTGTGTGTGTGTGTGTATGTGTATGTGTGTGTGTGTGTGTGCGCACATTTGAATGTGTAGTGAGTTCTTTGAATTAAGGGGGGGGTGGGGTGAGTAAGCATGTGACATATGAAGAGGCACAGCGATCACACACCATTGTTTTCATTCTGAGGTTGTTTTTGTCCCAATGTCACTCTGCTCTCTTGCATAATGGCTGCCACTGAGGCAGAACACGGTGTGTGTGTGTGTGTGTGTGTGTGTGTGTGTGTGTGTGTGTGTGTGTGTGTGTGTGTGTGTGTGTGTGTGTGTGTGTGTGTGTGTGTGTGTGTGTGTGTGTGTGTGTGTGTGTGTGTTTGTGTGCGCACACACACACATGAGTCTCCTGTGGGAGTTTTTTTTTGTATGTGACAATGACGGTAATTCTGGTTGTTATTTACAGCAGTGGGGCACTTGAAATAATATTATTCATAGCGGGAATAGCTTTGGAAAGGACGGCAGTAAATGTTGTTTGCTCTGTCGGAGTGGGGCGGTGTGGGCTTTAGTGCAGGTTGTCTTATTGTTGATAAATATTGTTTAGAATTCAGGTGTTTTTTCCTCTCTTCTGTCCATGCCGGGGAAAACTGTCCTTAGTAATAATAGTTGAATGTTAAGGAGAAAAAATGTCATTTCCATTTTATATGTTTAAAAAAAAGTCTTAATAGTACACCTAAACCACATTCACCACCTAAATAATGTATTTTCTAATTACATTTCAGGTTTTTATTGAAAGCCTCAATAACTTTCCATCCCCAAAGATTGTGTGGAAAAAAATAAATTGGCCACAGAGTTTGTTTTTCAGTAATGGCCTTTTTCTTTCAAATTCAAGGTTTCACAACACTCCTTATGCATCTTCACTCAATCCTGTCACAGTCCATTACTTATGTTAAAAGGTATTTAAGTCTGGAGAGACACCTTAAGAGGATAATTGATTCACTGAAGCTGCAAAAGTTCATTCTTGAACGGGCAACAAAACCACAAAATGTAAATTTTAATTAAACGAGACGTTGCGTGTTTGTCATTCAAATAAATGTATTTGCAGGGAGGTGCAATTATGCACCTTGTTTCCCACTTGCAAAATAGATGTTTTATTTACATTTTAGTCATTTAGCTATCTGTTATTAACTTGAGCGTACGATGAGTGACTAATTAGGGAGTTTGGTGCTTTGCTCAGCAGGCCACTGATGTGCTACCTTTTGTTCATCTTTTCCTTTAGTTTTCTTCATGTCACGATAAAACACAATGCCGCATCTGTTGAACTGAACTTTGATATGTAAATCTCTACATAACTAAATGTAACCCCTCATCATCAAAAGCTATGATCCTTCATCTCTCATCCTCTTCCTTCCTCTCTATCCGCCATCATCTTTTATCTATATGCTTAATTACCCTGCGGACAGATGCCCTTTATCATTGGTCCTCACACAGCTGCATGAATTATAATGAAAGGTTACAGTTGCAGAGAATCAGCAATTAAATGTCAGATGGTAGATGCTCACTAGCTGAGGGCCTCTGATATGGATGCTAATCAGCTGATTAGACATTGACAGGAAAAGGGTGTAAAAGGGAGGGGGATACCTGGAAGAAGAAAGGCAGCAGGGGAGCTTGAAAGAAATCAATTTCTGCAAGTGCTTTTTAACTAGCAGTAGATCTGTATGTCCTTGTGTGCGCGCACGTGTTTGTTAGTATTTTTTTATTGGAGATGCACCTGTTGATCGGCCACCGGTCAAAACCATCGTTGTCAGATGATCGGCCATGACCGGTGACCAGCCTATCAGTCTCCTATTATCGGGGGGTTTTGTCGGTCAAATATACACACGATTGTTTTACAGTGCACACACAGCAGCACAGACAGGAACATCAAAGCCACACACACAACATGCACGTTGCGCACACAGAGGCAGCTGCGGCACACAGTACAGTCACACACACACACACACACACACACACACACACACACACACACACACACACACACACAGACATCATGTCGTCCTTGTGGAACTTCTCAAGCGTTAGTGAAAAACACATAAAGCTCGCAATTTGTAACACCTGCAAGTCCAAAATAAGCGGTTGTCCTTAAAAACATTTGGAACAACTACCTTAATCACACACTGACTGTTGTCACAGCAACATACAGTCCTGCCAACTTGGTGACTGTCTCGCTAGATTTAACGACTTTTCAGTCCCTCTTAGCGGCTTATTCAGACAATCAGGGAAAAAGCGAGAAATATAAATTCATTCCCATGCATGCTGCTCAGTTATCGCAGTGACCGGCTTTTCTGCAAACAGCGCTGGGTCTCTCCCTCTCCTCAGTAGTAGTAGACCGACACCATTTGCTGCAGGAGTGGGAGTTAATATATAATACACACACACACATTTGTGAGAGAAGGTCCTGTAAACTGGTTATTTGATAGTCAATGTTTTATTATGAACACATAGATACAATTTTATTTTTTCATTCAAGTGGGTAGTGACTCACTGTTCCTCAAAGTGTGGCAGGTGCTACGCTGCAGCTCTCTGTGTGCTCTCCCATCTCCCCCCATTTGGTCAGATTCGGTATGTTGGTGTTCCAATTTGGGGAAATATTTAGTTCAGACTGGCTGGAGTTTTGTGCATTCTCTTAGGAAGAAAGTGCAGTTCTGTCTCAACTTGGTGTTTGTTGCACAACTGGCAGAAGCGCTCGTCTTTGGGGAGCCATGAATTTTTGAGTTTTCTTTTAAATCATATTGCACAGAACCAGCTGTAGCCTGACAAGTTCTTTTCAAACAGTAAATCTTGTAAAACACTGTGCAGCAGTAATTGTTTTTTTATGCATACTACTATACTCTAGATGAAGGAAAAAAGTGGGCCAATGAATCCAGACATATTTATGTCTCATCCTGGAGAGTACATTTGTTTCTAATGGGAGGATAGTAATGGCCGAAGGGAACCAGGGTCAAAGCTAATATGCCAGATGAGCCTCTTCACTGAAGATTACTCCACCATTAGATAAATAGGTCTGCCAACACGCTAAGAACACACAGGATTACGTAGTATGCTGTGTATATACCCAGCATTTATGTACATGTTCTTTTGTCTTGTACACTTGTCTTGTGCACACAACAAAACATGTTGCCGTAACACCATTTTTAAAGGCATTTTCCCAAAAATATCAAGTGATGTCTGATCGATACATGTAAAAAGACATTTTATCGTAGGGATTTTCACCTGGCACGATCAAATTGTAATCTGTCTCTCCCTCTCTTGCAGTGTACACATCCAGGCGGTGAATGCCATAGGCTCTAGTCCCTTAAGTCCACACCTACTAGTGAGGACACGCCCCCTCCCTCCAGCCCCACCCCCCCTCGAATGTTCAGCGGCTGGCCCTCAGAGCCTGAAGCTGAAGTGGGGCGAAAATGCCAGCAACACGCACACCCGTGCCCTGCTCGCCGATGACATGGTCTACACACTACAGATGGAGGACAAGAACCACAGGTACACACACACACACACACACACACACACACACACACACACACACACACACACACACACACACACACACACACACACTAATCTATACCTCATGGTATAGACTGAGAAGGGGTCCATGTACAGGGTAAAGAAAAGATAAAAAGTCAAAACGCATACTTGTTTACACATACATATCACAATAAAAACTCACAATTAAAGATTACATTTAAGGAAGACAATAAGAACCCATTTTCTTCACACTAAACAATCATAGTATATGCTTTGTTGTATGATTTGAAGTCATTCACAACAGCTCCTATATACCCTACATCAATACTTCATAGTATACACTAAGCATATAATAACATAGGGCATACACAAACCTCTGCATAGTGGATGATGAAGTGCCTTCTTTATGCTGCTTGCCCGACAGTGTGTGATACAATTTACAACATGGGCGAACAAGCTTTACTTCCATTAGTGCTGAGTGGTATGGTTGAAAGCAATATTCTTTACCAAAATTTAGGCCCAATTGAGCAGAAATGTTCATATGCTTCAGCCTCGCTGGACTTATGAAGTACTCTGTTTTTCTCAAAAACTGTAAAAAATTAAACCCTACTCCTCCCACAGTGTTTGCTCAAATTACACCAACATTGCTTCTCTGCATCTTTGGACTGTCCTCCACAAACGATCCAGCCAGATTCTTGAATTATCAAAAATTGAGCCCGCAGTGCATCAACATGTCTTACGTTAAACAGTACTGCAAACAACTACTAATGCTTTTGAAAATAAATGACAACATTTTAATCTCATGGTAGAAGTAGGGTGGTAAATTTCAGAACTTTTATCTCAAAAACAGAATTTTTGGCAATATTTTGAATGCTATCCTCATGTAGGCTATTGCAGTCAGTCTTTGTAAAAATTAATTACAGACATCTCTGTTGTTTAGATGAAGTACACACATTCTCAGAATTTTGTCTCGATAACTGAATATTTGACACTAGTTTGAAATCTGTTTACAAGCAACCCTTGTCAGTCATAGTGTGAAGCCGTCTATGGTCACTCACTGTGGCAGTTATCTCAACAAGATCAGGACTCGCTTGGTGTCTGAGGTTGTGAGTTCAATCCCTGGTTAATGCAGAACAAACATGCCAATGCCTACTCAGGTTTTATGTCTGTGGATTCGACACCTAGGTTTTAAGGTTCTTCTTCTGCTCGGCCCCAACTCATTTTTTTCTGGGGTTTGTAGACGGTTTTGATCATTAACACTATACACACTTCTGTAGAGAGAAGACAAGATTAGTAGCTATTTCATATGTGGAGTCTCAGCTACGACTGGGGATTAAAACTGCGTGAGAAAGTGCTCTCTAAACCTCTCAGCTACCCTGCGCACCACATTTCTCAGACTTTTTAACGCACAGTCAATACAGCAAATCAGGACCCATAAGGTCAATACTAAAACATTAACACAAGATAGACAGAACATGAGCAGCTTGAAAGAAGATGGGGGAGCTTCTGTGGATTAATGCCTAGTTAGAAGTGTGTGTGTGTGTGTGTGTGTGTGTGTCTGTGTCTGTGTCTGTGTGTGTGTGTGTGTGTGTGTGTGTGTGTGTGTGTGTGTGTGTGTGTGTGTGTGTGTGTGTGTGTGTTGTGGAGTAACCAGATGTACCAGCGAGTTGTCACGTTGAGGGCATCTGGAGCCAGCGGGGATACAGCCTCTAACAATCAACCCTCTATTTAACTGACTGGTCAGACAGGTGTGACAAAGACAGAAACAGGGAGACGGCGAATTAGAAGACTGAGGAGGAGGAGGAGGAGGGGAAGGGGCAAAACATGATTGCTGACAGGGAGTGAAACACATAATTGGAAGGAGTTTTTTTTATACATCCAAGCAGAAATAGCAAAGAGTGGGAATATGGATGAACAAAGAAAATGACTAAACTGAAAAGTCGTGAAGAGGCAATTTTATCTGCCCACCTGTCAGATTGTCTTGCTCCCTGTCTCCCTCTGTCGAGCCCTCTACCATTCTGGTTGGCCGGCTATCGGTGTTTGAATTAAGGCTTGGCTGGCATCAAGTTGGCACCCAGGTACCTTGGCACCCCTGGAATGGTCCAGAGTGCAGCAGGCAACAGATGGGGACCTGCGATCTGTTAACCTTTACACCTCGACACATCACACACCACACACACACACACACACACACACACACCACACACACACACACACAGAGGCATGCATGTAGGCACAAACACTCCCTGCCAGCCAAATTAAAACAGCTTTCACAGTTTAGAGAGTTTTATTTACTCTTTTCTAATTGGCACATTGATTAGTATGGCAGTGTGTGTGTGTGTGTGTGTGTGTGTGTGTGTGTGTGTGTGTGTGTGTGTGTGTGTGTGTGTGTGTGTGTGTGTGTGTGTGTGTGTGTGTGTGTGTGTGTGTGTGTGTGTGTGTGAGTTGCATATATCTGTATGCACCATATTTGAATCAGATGGTATTTTTTAGAATCATCTTCGCATTGGCTGTAAATTGAAACATTTGCTTTTCCGATTTTCCCATTCTTTCCTCGGATTATATGAATTTTCGAGCAGGTTATATTTAATAATCCTACACATACACAGGTTAAAACATACATTGACAATCTGCATTTATTTCAATACCACTCCTTTTCTTTATCCTTGTGGATGCCACAACATGTTATCCATCCTGTTGTCTGAATCATTCCTTTTTGCATTCATGTCAAATTTTGTTCTGAACTGTAAAATGTTTTCTGTGTTCTAGATCAAATGTATGAGACCTAAAACAATAAGAATTCAATGACAAAAGCCAATCAGAGGGTTTGTTTGTGTTCCGAGGTAGCTTTTTGTTTGGTCCAAGAATAGTCTTTATCATTCGTCCCACCAGTTATACTTCACTTCTTCTTTTTGGAGTGGTTGATTAAAGTAGGAGCGAAATTAAACTCACTGTCCTTTCAGCGGGGATGATATTTTTTCCACATTTCTGTACGCTCCTCACAAAATAAAACGTGGAACATTTTGAGTAGGCAGCTAGTAACCAGCCAGTTACTCCATAGCATGATCTCTTTTCCTATCAAGGAAGTGTTTGATATTCCTTATTTTTTTCTCTACCAGAATATGCAAATTAATTAAAACAATAGTGGTAAAATGAAATACATTATTATTCAATTTTGCAAAAGTTCATAAATTAAAATTTTAATGGGGTTAGAAATAGTTTAGGTATCATGTCATGGAAATATTTGATTACTATTATTTTTTTCATTTCATATTCAATATTCCAAGATTTCATACTCGTGTATGCTGTTCATGGTTACGTAACATATGAGTTGCTTTTTAATACAGCTTTAAAATGCAAACTGTTATTATATTGATTTTAAATATTTAGTTGTAAAAGCATGGATTTTATACATTCAAGGATAGCAATGGCAGGGAATGAGGCAAGAAGACAGTTCCAGATTTATTCAGACAACTGGTTGGTATTAAAAGATACAAAAAAAAATAATAGCATCGCCACACAGCCCAAATATACGCAAACACACAAATTTCACTGTCTCCTCTTCATCGCCATCATTTCCTCCATGACCATGTCCATAAACTCAATTCACTCACTGATTCAACCTAATTGCCTTTGCTAAAGATTAAATCACTTGAAGCTACTGGTGATTGTGATGGGGTGTTTAAGAGTATTAGTGTGTGTGTGTGTGTGTGTGTGTGTGTGTGTGTGTGTGTGTGTGTGTGTGTGTGTGTGTGTGTGTGTGTGTGTGTGTGTGTGTGTGTGTGTGTGTGTGTGTGTGTGTGTGTGTGTGTGTGTGTGTGTGTGTGTGTGTATTGAGCTGGTTAAAAAGGGCTCCTCTTCCCCCTTTGCGCTCTCATCACACTCCATTTGAATGAATTAGCTGAAAGTTTTTATCATTGATGAAATCGCCATGACAACCAGATGCTTCATCACTAATCATAATGTATCGAGGGAGATCAGAAGGGCATTTTGAAAAGAGTATATTAAATAATTATATTGAATCTTGAAATTGCTTTGTAAACAAACATATTGAATAGCCAGCTGCAATTTCATAATAGGATTTTAGATTTTGCCAATACATTCCATCAGGGTCATTATTTAACCAAATGGCATTACTGTCTATTTATGTTTTGACATTGGCTGTACCCTGTCTCTTGCGGTGTCTCTCTCTTCGTCTCTGGACGGTCTTCTTCATATTTATTCATCTCATGTTATTGTTATAAAGGTGAGTTCACCTCGGAGGACCTCTGGAGAATATTGCGCCCCTCTTTCATACATTTTATCCATCCCACCTTATCTTTTACCCTCTTTGTTTTTCTCCCATCCGCCCTGCCACCTGTTTTTGGGTGTGTAAGATGATAAACAAAGCTGTTTTCTCAGGTTCACAATTATTGAATCCCATTTCTTTACTTTCCTCCCTTTCCTGCCGCTTGTTTTTTTCAACTCTAATCTCCCCGTATGCAGACTTGTTGCCCGTGTTCTTTCCTCCCTCGCTCATGACTTTTTTATATTCACTTGTTGTCCTCACTCCGTTGGTGCCCTTTTAAAAGCGGAGTTTGTTTGATTTTCAAATTCCTTTTGGCAGGGGTATTGGGAATGTATGGCACCATGGCAACACAGGCGACACAGTGCAAAGAAGGCTTAGACCTTCTGACAGTGTATTTTTATGGTGAATGCAGGTGGGAGACCAGGCGCGAGGGGCAAAGCTGGAGTAAAGCTGCTGTCGTATGAATTACCCGTCCATACGTCCATTGCTGTCTGTCCGGTGTCACCCTTCTTCCGTCCACTTTCCTGTCCGTCAGCCTTTCTTCCAGTTCAGTTCTTCCATCTTTTCCATCCATATCTACCCATGTGTCACTCAGCCCACCCATTTGCTTATTCATTCCTCAATGTTCCTCATTTCCTCTTATCACTTAATCCTTGTATCCGGTCATTTTTTCCTTCATGTACACCCATCTGTTTTTCCATGCAGCCAGCCAGCAAACAATCAGCCACTTTAAAAACAAGCTGTTTCTCCTTTTCGGCCTCTAATGCTAACCTTATCAATTCCTGTACAAATGTGATGATGATTGATTTCATTATTAAGGACACTTGCACACATTTATTTTGGTCCTAATATGCAATTTCTGTAACTAATTCATCTTAAGTGGATAAAGTTCTTAGTTAGCTTTTTGTGCATTGCTAAAAGTTTGGTTCTTCTTTTAATGTTTGCACACAAAAAAATGCATACAGGAACGCTTTCAAGGCTCCACTTGCTTTTGAAAACACAGATGTTTGACAGTGTTATGCCAAAGTAAATGTTAGCTTTTCTGCGTGAGATGAATGATTGCAGGCTCCTGGAAACGGTGTTGTGTTTAAAAATGAAGGACTGGTACAATCAAAGCAGTGTTTTGAGATGTGTGCATCTGAAACAACACAAGCAGCACAGTTAAACCACAAAAGGCACATTAAATACATCTAATTCTTGTCTGATGATATCAGTACAACATTCCAACATTGGCATTCGTGTGAATAAGTACAGAAAAAAATGGATGGCAACCATCCGAAAAATAACACATCCTTGTCTGCTTCTAACCTCCCTGTCCTCCTCTGCTCCTTGTAGTGGTTAATTGGTCAGCTGTTTGGCTCTGGACCGAGAATGCAGTAATCTCATTAAGTGTGTGTGTGTGTGTGTGTGTGTGTGTGAGATGCTCTGCTGAATGTTAATTGTTTTAATGATGGAGATTTATGATAATGGAAAGGTTGATATTGATAACATGAACATTTTTTGGCCATGTGCTTGTTAGAGTCAACAGAGAGTAAACAAAGGGAGACTCGGATACAGGTAGCCTTTACAATGCAACCGCTGAACTAATTCCACCAGCGTTGGGTGTCTGCGAGGCACTGAGGCTTAAGGATTAACAACATTGTATATCAGCCAGAGAAACACACCACTTCTCCGTAGTGCAGCTACATAAAGAGCTCAGCTAGAGTTATAGCCTACTACTAGACCATGACCTCTCTCATACCTTCTCTCTCTTTCTTCTCTTTCCTCTTACAGCATGTCCTCCATCATCGTCTCTGCTCTTGTAATTACCAGTCACCTCGCTTTATTTTCTCCTCTCGTTCATATCCTCTTCTGACTTTCTTCCTCCATCACTGCCTCCTATCTTCTCACTTGCCCTGTCACCTTTGTCTTTCTCACTCTATTCCTTCTCTCCCATATCCCTTCCTCGCGCAGACTTTTACCTTAGTGTGCTGAAAAGCTGATAACGGAGATAAATAACCCCCTTTTCAGCTCAAATCCCCATTTCTGCCCGATTGGCCCCTTCGCTCACTTATCCTCTCTCCTTCAGTCCTTCAATATGTCCATCTAGCCAGCCAGAAACTTGTTTGGTGCTCATTTTCATTACATTTGTGACTATGGCCTGTCAGTATTTGCCCTGTGTGCTCATAAATCACTGCTATCTTTGTCAGGATGCATTCTCTTCCCACCCGCATCCCTGTTTTCTTTTCAAGGTCTCAAATACTTATTTCTCAAGACAATCCCACCTCAAGGTACCGTGTGCCAAACCTATATTGATGCAGTTTAAGGTGACTGAACCCTTTTAGTGATCAAACATAGACTAATATTTAGAAGCAACAACAAAACTGCGATTTATTTATCAACTGTATGGTTAGCCCAGCAGTGTCATGCACCCAGAACAGTTAACTGGTAATGCCTGCTGCGATGAGTCATTGAAAGTCCCGGAAAAATTGCATTAAATTCAATCCTAAACGTCAGTCTCCAAAACTGGAGTTTGGTGATAAGTGCAAACCAAGTGTTGATACCTCATCCTTCACTGCTCGCTATCCAATTTTTTTTTTAAACTTTCTTTATCACCCCATCTCTCCCTTCCTCTAATCTATTCATGGAACAATGACTCATTTATCTCGCCTTCACCTCACTCTTTACCTTCTCCCTTATTTTTGACTCACTTTACCTTTTGCTAGGCTCACACAGTCTCTCTCTTCTTCTCTCCTTCATCCCTTATTCTCATGTACAGATTTCCCCTTTGGATTTGTGATTCATTGTCTCTTTTCTTCCTCTTCATTATATCCTCTGTCCAGGTTTGTGACGATCTACCGTGGTCCCAGCCACACCTACAAGGTCCAGCGATTGACTGAGTCCAGTAGCTACAGCTTCAGAATACAGGCCATCAGCGATGCTGGGGAGGGTCCTTTCTCTGACACACACACCTTCTGCACCACCAAGTCTGTACCCCCTGCCCTCAAAGGTAAGCTGACCCAGGCAAAGTGTGTGTTGTGTTGCCTGGATGATGTCACTGCCGCACTCCAGGATCCACCTGTTTGTAAATCCATCGCTAAGTTTGTGCGTAAAATTCCTAAAAATAGCTAGTGACGACTTGAGCAATGTGTTAATTGATTGCTAGGAAACATCTGTTGCGCCGTCCAATCAAAAGACTGAATTATATAGACAGGAAGTTACAATAACATCACAAGCTGTTTCATAATATTTTTCAGGGGGCATACAATATATTAAGCTTAACTGCTAATCTTTTGTGAATGTAGGTACTATTTTGTTTTGCTTATAAGTGCATACATGGACAAAGAGTTTGTATTAATGCAGTTTGGAATGAGAGGGAAATATCATATTATGCTAACCTATCTTATTTGGTCATTCAGTGCGACATTAGCATAACATTTAGTAATTTGAGATATGTTAAGTGTTATTTTTGGGAAATTTCATTTAAAATCTTGAGGTCAGATGTGTCGACCATGTTATATATTTTTACCTCTTTGTACACTGAAGGGGACATATATTAGCAAGCTAACGTTAGCTCAGTTAGCCACACAATAGTCACACCTGGCAGTTACTTGGTGTACAAATTGAGTAGCAACTAATCGCTACATGAGAACAGCCCATTTTGATTAAGTAATGCATAAATCTTCAGTTATGTTATAACTAGGCTAGGTTTTAACTTTTACGAGACACTGAAGGGCCCCAAAGAGGTGATGCACTTACAGGACAAGAAAAGGTAGTACATTTTTTTCTGTTTGGCTGGTATAGATGACATGTTTACCGTTGCCTTGCTTGATTATTGCCTCCAGTATGTGGTCTTTGCTGTAAACTGAGAGGCGGTGGCTTATTATACCTACAATAATCACAGTCAAGAGTATCCTCTCAGGTGATATAACCGAAACGTATTATGGGTATGACTGTGAGGCTATGAATGTGCAGCACAGCACTGACATATCTATAAACAGGCAAATAACAGCCTCAGGGGTCCAAGCAGCTTCTATATAACTGTTAGCGGTGCATGTGCACTGACTGAAAGGTTCTCTGCACATCAGCTGTCAATCAGAACAACAAGAGCAGGACGATTTGAGACAATTCAATGAAAATGTCCCCGGTTAGAGTTTAGTAAATTGTATGCTGTATTTCGCACAGCAATTAATGCAGTCAGAATTGGATTATTGTTGTTGTTTCCGGTTTAAAATGACATTATCATCCAAGGATATTATTGCTTTGTCAGACACTAAAAAAACAAATTATTGCACAGGAATAATCTATTCTCTTTGTTGTGGTCTCTACACAGGTTTGTCTCATCAGCTATTAACATGACTGCAGCAATCACTGCTGATATGAAACCTTAGATTCTAGGAGGGAAATGGATGTTAGTATTTACTAATGAATAGCTGGTTAGACATAGGTGCTATACAGCCTTTCAGATGCATTCTTGCAAAAATAAAAGGGTGTATTGATTTCAGGAGAGAATACACCTCGTCTATTTCCGTGCTTCTGTTTTTGAGAGCGGTTGAATTTATTTTTAGTGGGTACAAAGTCCAAATCATTGTTATTATATTGTATTACTCTTCTAACTATGAAAACATTGAAATCATGTTTCACAATTTTTTTCCAACAGCTCCCAGAGTGCACCAGCTGGAGGGGAACACGTGTGAGATCACATGGGAGACGATCGCACCAATGAGAGGAGATCCTGTGAGCTACGTGCTCCAGGTGCTGGTGGGACGCGAGTCAGAATACAAACAGGTTTGTCTCACACACACACACGCACACATACGGGTCAGTGGAGGATAGTGTTGAGAGCTCCTGAGTCTCTATATAGTCCAGAGCCTCGCTTCAATTATTTGGTTCATTCATAAAGTTTTGGAAGTGTGTACGACTACTGGGAGGATATTTTTTAATCTCCCTGGGGAGTGTAAAAATTCAGTTTGCATTGATGGGAAAGGCATTACAGAGCACTCAACCACCCATACACCTTGACACAAATTTGCACATTAAAGAATGACACACACACACACACTCCCTCTCTCACACACACTATGTCTTCCCCACACTGATGGATAGAGCCTTCTGAAATTGAAAGTAATCTGCAGTGAAAGCAGTATTTATTTAATGGTGTTGAAGGCTTTTAATGAGAATAACAACACAGAAACAATGAAAAAAACGATTTTGGCTGCTCTTGGAAATATGGGGTGGCTGGCAGTTGGAGCGATGAGCAAAACCAGTAGACTGCAGACAAAAAGACATTTATCTTCTGGGAGGTTTTACTCTATGTAATTGAATTACTGAATGGTTGGAGGGAAGAACTGCTGAAACTCACCAGCAGACAAAACCGCAGCTGTGTGTATATTTGTGATGTCTATTTGCTCATTTCATTATGTGCACACACATCAGCTGTCAATACAAATCTCTGTACAGTGTCACAATTGTTCATTGTTTATTAAAAGGATCCCCATTAGCTGATGCCGTATAGATAGCTACTCTTCCTGGGGTCCACCCTAGACACACAGTACATAGCCATGACATCACAGCCATTCCATTACAAGAATATATGTAAAATCACATCAATATGCAATACACTTATCCACGCCCACATACATACACATTCGTGTGTACACCCGCAAACATACACATGTACATTTCACATAAACAAGAGATCTGTTACACTCAGTAACTATCACATTATAAATAACCCACAATCTAAAACCTGTTTGCACAGAACAAAATTTTTTTGTAAAACACAATAGGAATATTTTTTTAAACAGTATAACAATCATACAAGACTTATTTTCCAGTAAAGTAATGAGGAGAACAGTGAGTGAGTGCATGCATACACTACCGTTTGATTTGACAATTTCATTCATGAATAAGAGAAAACGGAAATTGTGAAGGCTAAGACTAAAAATCAATGCACCATTTGTGAAAAACGCACACATTCACGGACACTTACGGGCCACCTGCTGCCTGAGAAAAATATGCGTTGTCTCCTCTCACATGTAGGAAAAAACATTTCAGTGTTTCCCACAGATTAGGAAGCAACTAGTGGCGGATGGGTGGGTGTCTCCCCGTGAGGGGGGAGAAGAGAGTCGCACACAGTTGGATACTGTCCTCGTCTCCTACTTCAATGCCTAATGAATCTATCTCTTTCTTTCCCCTCTTTCATTGGTTGAAGCCTGAAAATACTGTAAAAAAAATTAATAACATAACTATTTCCACTGGTCGGACTGTTCAGCTCTGTTTCAGACTGATACCTCCGGTTCAGGCTGGTCCTCATCCTCAACATGTGCCTTTTTCAGTCGCGGAAAATACTTTTCAATACTCATCTGGATTGAAGCAGCAAACATTCAGTGTAAGAGTAAATTTTAACATCAATTTTGTTTATTTAACCCAATATATCACATATCGCAAACTTCCCTCAAGGGGCTTTACAATCTAAACAGCAAACGACACCCTCTATCCTTAGACCCTCAAATCGGATTACGAAAAACACCTTTTAAACCCTAGCTACAAACCCTTTTAATGATGAAGAACAATGGAAGAAACCTCAGGAAGAGCAACAGAGGAGAGATCCATTTTCCAGGATGGACAGATGTGCAACAGATAGTTACTGTTACTTGATCAAATTGGTGTCTGTGTGGAGCATGGCCAATGACCTGCCAAAATAATGGCCAAAAACCTGTCAGGTTTATTAAAATTTACGAGAAGGAAATTACGTTGCATCCCGTTTTTCACAGCAGGCATCGAATTGATTAATTTGGGAATGATCATCCACCTCTATAGGCAAGGCAGCTTTGTTTGTAGAGCACATTTCAGCAACAAGGCAATTCAAAGTGCTTTACATAAAACATTACGAAGTTAAAACCGTTAGAAAACATAAAAACAGCTAAAATAGAATAAGACAGGTATAAAATACAAGAATAAAAGTTACAGTGCAGTATAAGAAATTAACAATTATTTAAAGAAAGGCAGCATCAGGGCGACCTCTAGCTCACCCTGTAGAGTGAGTCCTTGGCAGCGGCCCGGGTTCGAGTCCAACCTGCGGCCCTTTTCTGCGTGTCATCCCCCATCTCTCTCCCACCTTTCCTGTCTATCCACCGTCACTATCAAATAAAGGGAAAAGCCCCAAAAAAATTATCTTAAAAAAAGGAAAAGAAAGGCAGCATCAAAAAGGAAGGTCTTCAGCCTTGATTTAAAAGAATTGAGAGTTGCGACGGACGTGCAGTTTTCTGGGAGTTTGTTCCAGATATGTGGTGCATAAAAACTGAACGCTGCTTATCCATGTTTAGTTCTGACTCTGGGGAGAGAAAGCAGACCTGTCCAAGACGATCTGAGATGTCTGGGTGCATAATGTAGCAGCAGATCAGAAATGTATTTTGGCCCTAAACCATTTAGTGCTTTATAAACCAACAGAAGAATTTTTAAATCAATTCTTTGAGGAACAGAAAGCCAGTGCAAAGACTTTAGAACGGGAGTGATGTGATCCACTTTCTCGGTCTTAGTGAGGACTTGAGCAGCAGCGTGCTGAATCAGCTGCCGCTGTCTGATTGATTTTTTTTTAGGGAGACCTGCAAAGACACTGTTACAGTAGTTGAGTCTACTGAAGATAAAAGCATGGACAAGTTTTTGGGACAGACTGTGGCTGACGAGGAATGGATGCTAAATTTGCCAAATTTGCTGTTGAGTGCTTCTTGTTACCTAGCGGTTTCACCATTCTTTTTCTATTACCTATAAATTAAGGAAAGAGTCATGAATGCCACTAGATGTGCAGCCTTGACCCGGCCAATATCAATTAAAGCTTGCTGCATTTTGTACACAAGCAAATGGGCGGTACATGCAGTTGAAAGCCATGTGTTCAGTGCCAACAATCTGCTGAATCTCATAACTCCTCCTCTGACTGGCAGTAGAGGGCCACTGATAAACACCTCAGCATTTAAAGAGCTCTGCCTGGATGATAGTGCAGGCCAGCCGGTCATATCACAAATCTCAGGGCGCTGTGCCCTGCCCGTTAGTCGTCTTCCCATTTCCGAGGAAAACGATTTACTCTTAGGCTTTGCACCAAGGGAGCAAGGGACCACAGCCTTCCTGTTTCATTGTGGTCTTTTTGGTGCTAATTAGCCCTGTGTGAGCATGCTTTTGTCCACTGTTTTGGGTCCATGGTAAAGTGGTGTCATTCCCACATGGTCCATTCAGTTCCATGTTTACTTCTAACCAGTGAATTTTGGTTTCCAGAACTGCTATCTTCTGTAGAAGTTTGTGGTAGTCATCCAGGAAGAAGGGAGGCATCTTGCTGCTAATTAGCTTTAGCTAAGTACCACGTTTCCAGTCACTGTAGGACAGGCTTATAGTCCAGTGATTTATATGTGATATATAGGCATATACAGCCCGAGCATCATCAGCTACAAGCCAATTCCAATGCCTTTTCAGAATATGTTGTACTTTTTCAGTCACAAAATGAACAAGAAGGTGACCTGCCCAGGGATTTAAGTTGATACTGCGTCCTGGAGTTCTCATTGCATTATAGTCTGTCATTTTATAGTCTGTCATTTTATGGAGTTATGTACAAGAAATGAGCAAATATGGGTTCGATGTCTTACCCAAGGACATTTCAGCAGTTCAGACTGGCCATTACAGGATAAATTTTTTTACCTTTGTCCCCTGACAGTTTTTTTTTTTTTTTTTTTTTTAACTAATTCCCAAATCTGAATTTTTCAAGGTTTTCAAGTGTATTCAAGTTTATTTGTATAGCTTGAGGCCATTTCCCAAACTGGATTGGCACCTTGATAATGGAAAATAATTTAGTTCCAATGAAGTAAGTAGGTAAGGAAAGAAGAAGTTAACAGAAAAGCGAAACCTGAGAAGTCCTTCCTATAACTAGCAGCAGATAAAACTTGAGTAGATGAGCGGTGATATTCACTGCTAAAATTTCATTGTAAGAGTGACACGACCAGCAAATATTAAGCATGTTCGATAAATACAGGACTCACTGAAGACGCTCTGGAGGGGGGCTGATCTCCCCACTGCAGTAGGGCCATAATTCTTATAATTTGACTTGAACAGGTTACCTTTGGCACCTGCTCGGAGCTTCACAGCAGCACAGTATGAAAGCAAGCAATCATATGCCACTAGGTGCATTATATGTTACCCAAGCAGGCATCCTGGTCTACTCTCTATTCCAACAAAACACCAACCAACTCATTTCACTCATGAGCACACCTTCAGTTAAAACAACTGGCATTGAGTTTCGTTGACTAAATCTCTTTCGATGGCATCGATGGTCTCATGCTCATCAATGAGAAAACCAAACAAACAATATATGTTTTTACAACCTGGCTGTTAAACGCTGTATCTTTCTCTCCCCTCACAGGTTTTTAAGGGAGAGGAGGGTGTGTTCCAAATCTCTGGTCTCCAGGGCAACACAGACTATCGTTTCCGTGTGGGCGCCTGCCGGCGTTGCCAGGATACGTGCCAGGAACTGTGCGGACCACTGAGCCCCTCTTCCTTGTTTACGCTGCGTCGCCAGGAGACGGCATCATCGGGAGAGCTGTGCGCCGTGGAGACGGGCAAAGGGGTGGGCCTGATCTCCAGCGACGAGCGCTTCGCGGCCCTTATCGTGTGCGTGTTCGCGGGCTTCTCCATCCTCATCGCCTGCTTGCTGCAGTACTTCTTTATGAAGTGAGGGAATTTTAACTAGGATAGAAAGAGAAAGCAAAATCACAGAGAAACAAAAAAAAATAAATATAAAAATAAAAACGTCTATGAAAGAACCGAATGAAATCCAAACAAACACTTGAGATGTACTTCAAAGGTTATGTATGTTTTTTTTTTTTTTTTAGTCAAAGTATTGATTCTGGCTTTCTACACATTGTTCCTGTTGTCTTCTGCCTTCACTCAGTTTGGTCTCATTTCTCTCTACGTCTTCGTTTCATTGTCTGTCTCAATTGTTAAGTTCTGTCGAGGGAAGCCTTGTCTTAGCTGTACCTCGGTTGGGAAAGAAAACTGATAATCAAGCCTTAAAATAGCTGTGAGCAAAGCAGTTGCTCCTCAGACTGACTTGCATGTTTTTATTTTGTATCTTTTTAAAACATATTTGATTAGAGAACGTGTATATTTCCTGACGGTCATTGCCTTACTTTTTGTTTTGTTTTTCAATGTGTAATTTGCTTCTTCTTTTTTGCTACAGTCTTTATTCATTTCAGCCATATTCCAATGTAGGCCTACAAAGCTTTAGCCGTTCATACCTTATTATTCGGTTTGTTACTACTCTACAGACTGTCAGTCAATTCATGCAATCTGCACCTGCTCTCACACACACAGACTGACTGACAAAGACACAATGCACATACACTTGTGCAGACTTGCCTACACATACATGCACACACGTACAATTAAAGTCATGCGGTGACAGTGAGAAACGCACATTTCCTCCTAAGAAGTCAATCGCATATCTGCTCAGCTTTTAACATTCAATCACTCACTCATTCAGTTACCAAAGTGATGCAATCCATGTGTGGTGTAAGATGCTGCTATCCTGTGATTTTTATTATATCTAAGAAAGAATGGAAAACCAGTAATCTAATATATATATACACACAATATATAAATATATATATATATATATATTATAACAAATATCTATGATGCTATAAAAGTGATGTAATATAAGTGATGGCAATGTAAGGTCTGAAGTACAGTGTGAAATGGGAGGGGTCGACTCTAGGTGCTCACAAACAGCAGCTCTGAGGAGCCCTTAAACACTGGTCTTGGATCAGAAGATAAACCCTCGTCGGTATTCGAATGTTGGGCATAAACTGGCTCTAGCGTTTGGCAAGCCGGGCTGGGATTGTGATTGGCTGCAACTTAACAGAAAAGGGCTGGGCTGAGCATTTGATCGGCCCCTCGGTCAGTCCTTCCATATTCTACCATCTCATGTACCATTGCTCCAGCCTATTTATCTGTAGCTTTAGTAGCGATATGCCCGTTAGACCCAGAGGTGCTAACAGCCTGTCCGCCAGCAGTGCTTCTCAGAGCTGTGTGTGTAAACCAGGAAAGCCATTAGGATATAGCGTAAGCTTTACCCCCTACCTCCCCCATCCCCCTAAAATGTTGTCAACCGCTAGCCAGAGCAGTGCTAAAGCTGTAGTTTCTCCTTCCAGCTAGTCTGTGAATTGATATATTTGAAGACTCCTATTTTCTCCTCCCCTGCTCATAATTATCTGTAATTACTTTTTGCTCTGGCTGCTCTTCTCTCGCTTTCGATCCATCCCATCTTTCTGCCCATAAACTTCTCTCTCTCTCTCTCTCTCTCTCTCTCTCTCTCTCTCTCTCTCTCTCTCTCTCTCTCTCTCAAAAGGTGCTTTATTGACATGTAATCAGAGCAGTAGCAAGTCTGTGGTCTCTCCTCAGACGGACATGTTCTCTGGGGACTTGAACTAATGTTCACTAACCAAACAAGCCTTTGACAGAACACAACTCAACAGAACAGGGCATTCTGACACACGTAACACCTCCTGACCTCCCGTCTGACTCCTGAACCCCTTAATTCCAACCCAAAAAACCAAGCCAAGGTACAGCCCAATAGATACCCTTATGTTCCAAAGAAGCCACCCTGATCTGCTTGATCAATGTGTGAAATGTCTACTTTTGTCAGGTAGGGTGCAGGGGAAGAAGGATTGGGTGGGAAAGGGGGTATGGAAGAGTGTCGGGGTAGTAGTTTTTAGCCCCACCGCTCAGCTCTGATTGGCAGCCTGTAATGTACCTCAGGGATAAGGCCTTACAGAGGGGAGATCTAAACCTGTCATCCCCATCGCTGGCATTTTTGTCATTATGTTACCCTCTTCTCCTATGTTTCTCTCTGTCTTCCTCTCTCTTCTAGCTTCTCTTTCATTTTTTGATGCTGTATCTTGTCCTCTGTCAATGCTGTGCCTTGCTCCTGTATGTGTCAGTAAGCAAAGTGGTTTACTAGCTCAAAATACCTTTGCCAAAGTTGATGGGGAAGTTAATGTAGAGTTCTTTTCTAGGTTTTATTTATACTATATATTTGCATACAGTACTTTACATGCCAATTACAGTGCAATCTTCATTTATTTATTGTTTAAAGATCAAGAGACAAGTGTAGTTATATACAAATTTTTTTCCTTGTAGCATGTTAAATTTTTTTTAATGGATGTATGTTAGATTGTATGATTAAGGCCAGCATTCCTTATCTCAGTAACCCTTTAAGTATTTCTCTTACAGCTGTTGGGAACCTGTAGCTCATCAGTCCATGCATTGCAGTTATCATTGCCGTTTCAAACATGTAACCAAATGCCTATGTATTTTGTTTTTTCATCTCCTGCTGCGGCCGTGCACAGCCGAGCAGTTCTTGTAATGCTTAGAGAGACATGTAGCAAAGCAAGGCCTTAGGGTCAGTTCAAGTCATCTGTATTGGGATAAATGTCGCTGCCTTTGGCTTTTTTTCTGATTAGTGTTATAATGAAGCTTCTGATATATTTTTTACTGTTTTATTGCCAAAGTGCAGCCTTCTCGTGTCCACTAGATGTTGCGTTTGCAGTCATCTAAAGGGTTCTGTGATGTTCTTCTGTAACGACCCAGCATTACGATTATTATTATTGTTATTATTATTCTCTCAAAAGGAAAAAAAAAACATTAACTTGATCTGTGATTATGCTTCTTTTCATATTATCTTTTATTGTTTTGTTTTGTAAAGCAAAATGTGCCATTTTGAAATGTGTAGCCCCTTTCGGAGGAGAGTTTTTAACATAACCTGATTTCACACTGAAAGGTAAAAAAAGTAAAAAGGCAAAAACAATCATGATGATTTCAGGCAGATGATGACAATAATAATATTGACGTTTCCTTGTTCAGGCTAGTGCTAGTATAGCCGTAGTTAGTATTTTGTATCCAGTATTTTGCTAAGAGATGATATACAGAGATATCTATAGAGCTATAGAATGAGATGGTAATACATTATGACTAACAGAGTTGAAGCACTTTTTTTATGCCGAGCATTAGTCTTGATGAGGTTAATATGAGCGAGAGGAGACGAGAGGTCCATCGCTCTGTTCCAAACACTACTGCCAACGCCGTCTGTTACATTCATTGGCATTATTCTGTCGTTGGCATCACTGTGACATTGGCATTACTGGAGCAAGGTTCTGTGCTTCTCAGATGGCACCCTGCTGCCTGCAGAGATGGCAACAAAGGAAGTACAGTTCATAGGGAGTACAGCTCCTTTCTCAGACGCGCCCATGGCGTGTCTACCTAGCCTGTTGCATTGTAGTCGACAGGTGATATGTGAGGTATCCTGTCCTTAAACCCCTGATGTTATGTTGCCCACCCACAGCCCCCTTATTCCCATTTTCAAGCCTTAATGTCCCAATGGGTGAGCAGAGGTTTTTGGCCGAGCTCAGGCCAGCGATGTTAGTGTTGTATAGTCAGAGGTTAACACAGTGTTAACTAAAAGGCTGTGTGTTTGTGGGCAGGGTACTCCCTTTATGTGCTTTGTTGTTTAGTTATTTTCCAATGCTGGTGATTTTATAGACACCCCGGCCCTTCCCGCCCACCCTGCAGGACCTGCACCTTTGGCGGGTATATGTCAAGAATAAGAGACTTTTTTTTTTTTCTTTTTTTTTGCCCAGCAACCCCACGTCTGTGCCTTCTGATCAGTTAATTTCTTTAATTTTCGTTTTTTTTTTTTTTATTTTACGTTTTGTACGTTTTACAGTAAGTAGAGAATTTTGACTAAGAATTTGCCGATTTGACAAACGTACAGAGACTCACAGGTATTTAACTATTTTTTAAGCAAGACAAAAAAAGAAACATGTTTTTACCTCACGATTTCAAAACAAAACATTCCAATGTTGTCATGGTCAACGAATTGAGAAACAAAAAAAAGAAATTCATGCATTTCTTCTTGTATTGTAAATGTTAGACAATTTCATATGCATTATATAAAAGAAACTGCCATATCAATTTTAATGTATAGATTTTTGCAAATACTACCCTATGTATGTAAGACGTAACTGTATCGGTAGCGTATATATAATATATTTATGCCCAATAAATGTTTTGATTTTTTTTTCTGACTTTGATTCCACCTGTATGTTTCATTGTGTGTGTCATTTATTCATCAGCACTTCCACACTGTTCTACATACCTGTGCATGCTCTTGTGCTTTTGTACGTATCACTTTTCTACAGATAAACATATCAGATACTGTGTCACACGATAGCTTAATGGGCAGATACTTGGTGTGCAAACCAACAGTATAGCCATTGTCAATGCAAAAACTGTTGCTGACATTTACTGTGTGGCGGCATCGATTTATATCTTCAAGATTTAATGAGAGAATGATGATCCTGCTCTCATCAGATACACCTTTATGAACTGTTGTAAACATATCTGAGTAGTTATCAATTATGATTAATAGTCGGAATTATGTCTCAAAACACTTGTAATTCTTCACGGGGACAACCTTTTAGATGCCACAGAGAGACTCCTATATGTAATTAAAGCCGCACACAGTTTCAAGGATGTCGAGTGAGTGCGTGAGTGTCCATTTAAGCTGGACTATCAGAGTGAAGGTTTGTCTGTGTGAATGTGTGTCAGATTTACTCTCCAGTGGCTTTGATAGCGTCTAGTCAGATAGGCGAGAGGAGTAAGTCATCCCCTGCTGTCACCGAGGGCAACCGGAGAGAGACTGCTGCTCTGCACACTCGATTCCCCTCAGCCTGCAGCAACCCATGGACAACAGGGGAATAATAGTCTTTTAGACCTTTTTGTGTGAGTGTTTTGTGGCGCACATGCAGAGGTTTGTTTAAAGTGGTGTAGAAACTGAGCAATTAAATAGGCCGGAGCAAAACAACACTCGTCCACTGTCTCACATTATCTTTTTTTTTTTTTTTAGCTAAGATTAAGTACAGCAATAATATAAGAAACACTTATAATTGGGAAGTGCACTGTAAGCAGTGATCACGCCATGACTCGCTCTACCAGACAGTGAAATGCAGTGTGAATAAAACACTCAGAAAGCGTCAAGTAGTTTTTGTGTGCGTTTGTGTGTGTGTGTACTTCTCTTGGTTATTAAAATCTATAAAAATGATACCAGATGGGCTACAGCAAAAAAAAAAAAAAAAAACACTGGCCATGTGCTTCTCAAAGAACAAGAAGATAAGGCAATCGAATGATCAAATCTCAATAACCGACTAGAAGAAAAAGGTGATTTGGTTGTTTCTTATACAGCAAAAGCAGTTGGAGAATCATCAGAACACCTTTTCATGCATACATCAATATCCCTATATGGTCATTGCTTTTGAAGTATTCTTTTTTAAACCATGAACAACCACCTTTACTTGAGACTAAACTATCTCAGCAACTATTTGATGGCTTGCCATGCCATTTTGAATAGACATTCATGGTCCCCAGAGGATGAAGCCTAAATTTGGCGATCCCCTGACTCTTTCCTTTTTAGGTGAAATGTCTCAGCAACTAATAGATGGATTTCCATAAAATTTGCTACAGATATACTTGTCCCCTTTTAGGATTAGACATAATACCTTTGGTGATCATTTAACTTCTTTTTGCAAGAAATCTTAAATCTAAATGAAGACAGAATCAGGAATGCTGTTAATCGGTCTTATTTTCTTAAAACTGAATGATATTTATATACATATTATATACTGTAGTAAGATCTTTATCCCAACCCTGAGTTAATCAGTTCATTGAGAACTAATGGGTCAGTGACATGACATCACTGTAGAGATGCGATGGATTTATGCACCTTAATAGTTGCAACCTTTCTCATCTAGCACCATCAAGTCCAAATTTGAATTTGTCCAATACTTCGGTGTCATAAAATGAATGATTCCTAGCAGCCTCAGCTGTACTTTATGTTTAGCGCTTATTGATAAATGTTAGCATGCTAAACACTAAACCGAGATGGTGAACATGGTAAATGGTATATCGACTAAACATCAGCATGTTAACATTGTCATGGCTGTAGACTGTTAATCTTGTTTAAATGGATGCTTCCTGCAGGATATTTTGTCACCGTCAGAAGATGGCTTCAGATATATATAACTGTGTCTGTACACAGTTGCCATAGTAGAGCACCTGAGGGATGCTGCACCACCACAGACTCTTCAATAACTGTCAGGTCTGCACGGATCAAGACCCCTATGAAACATTTCCTGCACTTTGCTGAATCCATTAACCAAGTACATTTCAGCTTTCGTGAGGCTGCACATGCACAAGCATGTGCAAGGTACATGCATGAACACCAGTTACCAACAGCTATTCATAACTGGTACCAGCTGATATACCAAATGAAGTGGCCGCTGCATGCACACATCGATTTTGGCTGAGATAGATGTGAACTCCTCTTAAATCCCAACCTCCTCCTCGAAGGGTAATGTATTCACTGCACAGTTATCATGTCTGACTCATTGATTAAACAAACCTCTTTTCTTTCACCTTTTGTTTTATTGTCTATTTTCATTGCACAATTTATTTTAATGGGGACCTTTCATCACTGTTCTTTCACACCTCTTCATCTATCATCCACTCACCAATACATCTTCTTTGAGATACCAACCCAGCTTTTATTTAATTAATTCACTTCCTTCATAACATGTACTCAGAGGGTTTTGCATGCACACTCTAGGTGTTTTGATCAGGTACCTGATGTTACCTCAGGGGTGAGCGGGGAGGGGGGGGGGGGGTCCTTTGAACCCTGTGTTGCATCTGAAGGCAGAGCCTGCTGTCTTTGAAGCTCTCGTAGGTGATGGTGTGCTGCTGTGTTATGTAGCCACAACAACATGTCAGCTGAGTTGAGAGAGAACACACTGCTGTGTATTTGTGTTAGGATTGCAATCTACTGACTAATGTTACACCACGCTGAGACTTGCATCTATTATAATGGGGTACAGCAGGGTCACATGGGAAACAGTTTGGATCAACAGAAGTACATTTCTAGGATAATTGCCTGACATCATGGCTCATGGGTCGGATGTCCCTCACCTAACGCTCTCTGTGTGTTGCTGTTCTCAAAATCCCTTTGCTTTGGGAAATAACAACAACAACCTTAGCTAGCAAGCTACACGCTGACATTTTTTTTGAAGTTTTGAAGAAAATGTGGACCGTGCAATAAAGAAGGCCTGCTTGTTTTTATTTTTTTTTCAGGGAATGATTGCAAAGATTTACAAAGAACATGTTTAAGGCATTTATTATCTTTTTTCCATTTCTGCCCCCTCCCTCAGGAACTCTCTCTCCCCAACACCTCAGACTTTCCACATCACTTGCTAACTTCAAAACCACACTCAAAACCCATCTGTTTAAAGCTTTTAACCTGTAATCAACTTAGCTGTTTCTCTTTGTTTCTATCCTGTTTCTGCTGTTTTGCTGCACCTTTTTCATATTTATCTCTAGTTGTTATTGATGTTCCTGCATGTCTTCCCCCCCTCTGTCTCTCCCCTTTCTCAACTAGCTGTCCTGTCAAATAAAGGCGGAAAAGCCCCAAAAAGTAATCTTTAAAAAAAAAATATGCATGCATTTACTAAACCCAACAAAACAAAAATGTAGAGAGGCTTCAAGAGAAACTGCAGTGCAAAACACAATATACAGTATGATCAATACAATCACTATTGTATAAGGGCAGACCTGACATTATTGTATTTTGAAAATTAGAAATTAACTGTTTTGCCAATTGTTGTAGGTGTGTTGGTGCGTTAAGAGTTTAGGAAAGTTGTTAAAAGTATTGTCATAGCGATTGTTAATGATGTCTGAGGTTACATACACAGCTAAGAAAAGTGAAAAACACTATATCTTTACGATAGTAAAACTGTGTTCTTACAAAATTTATTTTTCAGAAAGTAATGGAGGTGAAAGCAATAGAAACACCACATTCAATCAATTTGTTTTTAGAGATGATGCAGACATGCAATGTGATGAAGAAAACTAGCCGCATGATGCTGGAGAGAGGCAGGATTAGTCACACTATTCTTTGTTACTGTTATGCACCTTTTTTTTCAGTAACTCCACAAATGACGTACTAGAGCCAAAATACTACTATTGAAGCAAACTGCTGCTTTTCATTCCTTCTTGTTTACCTTACGTAAAAATTGGTACATTACATAAAATCTATATCTTTCTTTAAAGAAACTATTGAGTAGTGTGAAGTCACTTCAATTGTTCAAACTGTAAAGATGAAAAGTTTCTAATTTGTGTATTGGTGTTTGATGCTAGTGTTTTTACTTTCAGTGTGTTGTGAGTGACGGTGTGTGTTATCTAGATGAGGATTGTTCATAGTGAAGAGTTGTGTTGCTTGGAATGAGTTCTGCAGATGATGTGAACGGTTTAGCTCAGGTGACTGTTGGTAGTGCAGACTGTGGTTAGAGATTTACACATGTGGCTTCAGTTGTGCCCACTGTTGTTTAGCAATCGAAAAAAAAATGTTTTCACAACCACCGTCGCTGCGACGATTGTGATTGGTAAAAAAAAAATGCAAACAACCCAGAGATTACAGGCATGGGTCTCTCAGTCCACTCTGAGCGATATGGTCTTTACTGCAATTGTGTTTTAAGTGTGATGTGGGTGAAAGGTTAACGTTAAAGGTGCTCTAAGAGATGTTGGGTGACGTCACTTCTTGTTGAGATTCGAAGTATTGTCAAACAAAATGGAGGCTAGCTCGCCCCTCCCTCCTCCTCATCCCGTTTGTTATGTTATGTTTGGTGGTGCAGGTTGGCCCAGTTTGTTTTTGGTGCCGTTTGTGGAGCATAGGCTGTCTACAGAGACCGCGGTTTTTTTTTTACAGTGTGTTCAGGGGACAGGCAGCTCGCGGCTAGTGAGGAGATGTTTGCTGTATGTGACAAAAAAATGTTAAAAGCCTAAAAAACGCGTGACATCGCTTAGCGCACCTTTAAGTGTCTTGTCTTTGCAATTTGCATCTCATACTTGTTGAAGAAGCTACTTGATTATCCATTGTACTTGAAAGTGTGCCAGTTCCCATAAAGAAAACAAATACTTGTGTGTTTACAAAAGCAAAGAAAAGAGGAATTGAGTTTTTTTGTTTTTGTTTTTTTACTTTTACAAGACTTTATCAACGACAGATACATTACTCAGCAGGAGGTATTCACAGACATCTTTTTTTAAAAAAAAAAGAGCAAAATATGAATGTTTATGTTTTAATTAGTATACATGCTGTAGATTAATAAATAGTATGCCATAACATCAGTTTGTACAGTCAAAACATTTATTAACAGGAATACTTCTTCAGAGCCAGTGCCATGTTTCCAAATCCAGTGCAAATAAGTGGAGGCTGCTGCTGTGATTTGGACTGCTGACAGCATCTGAATGTCCAGCTGTGAATGCATAACATTATAAAGCATCTATTTACAAGTTAAAGCAAGCACATCATCACTTATAGACGTATCCTCTTTGTCCATGAGGGGGCATGACACACTTTACAAAATTAAATCCCTTTCATTTTATCTTTTTTCCATCTTTTGCATCTTATACACATTTAAAGGTAAGGCTATTTAAAAAACTTTCTTGTAGAATAGTGTTGTATAGGTTGGCACCTTTGGCACATAAGAATGTTTCAGTACACACACCATCATGCACTGTAAAGAAACTCATGGGAATTGTTTCCACTGGGCACCCATGCAATCCCTCATTTGAAGCAATTAAAAACAAATGTAAGTAAAAAAATATTAATTAATTTAAATATCAAACATTTGGCAAATCAATAAACAAGACAAGTAAGACATACGTGATATAAGTTACATTGTGCACATTTGATTTAAACATTGAAGAAGTCACATTTTGCCTGTACACACTGAACAGTCTTTGGAGTTAGGAATAATTCATGGCAAAGATGACGAGCCAATACTCCAGGTTGAGTGCTTTTGTACTTTTATGAATGTGTGAATGGGGAAAAACGGTTTTCATCCTTTTCCAAAGTTGATGATCAATTTAAGTACAGTAGCATAACTCAGACAAATGACAGTATGCCAAATCGGCTACATGTGTTGTATGATTGGATTAGCACATTGCCCACGCAGCTGTGATAAACAGAAAAGGCAGGGTGCTGTACATTGTATGAAGGTAACTGACATCGGCACACCTGAGATGGCTGAACTCCACAATGTTTCAAAGGTGCACAGTTCACAAGACGCAGAAAGCTGAGGCGTTAATGGCCACTAACATGTTGATTTTTACAGTAACACCAATCAGCTTTCTTTGTCTAATGCACAAAACTTCTTTAAATGCACAGCACTGTATAAGAGGCCACAAAACATTTAGTGATACCTTCTCAAGCCCTTCTCATGTACATATTTTTTCACATATTTTTTTTAGTAGCAAGAGCCTGCAGCTTCAATAATGTTGATCATTCAACAATAATGAAGTATAATTACAAGATTTAGAGACATTATGATACATATCCTGGAAATGTTTAATTTCAACTTGCTTTGTGGCTCCCATGTACCGAACTCCAACCTTGATGTTGAAACCCACTGCTGTGCAGTAAATGGCTACATGGGAATATTTATTCTCTCCATTTCAGGGACTCTACACAGCCCCCATTGGCCTGTCTTGGCAGCATCAACACAGCATGGACTTGAATTTCCAAGATACAGGGCATTCAGCATGTCAAAAGTGAATAACAGTAACATAGTACATTAACATAGCCCCCTCTCTCTTACACATTACAGAAATCAAATCACATCTGAAAGCTTGACACTTGAGACACAATACACACATGCAAACACACACTCTCTCTCTCACACACACACACACACACACACACACACACACACACACACACACACACACACACACACACACACACACACACACACACACACACACACACACACACACACACACACTGCACTTCTGCCCCTCTCTGAAGGAGTACAGAGCAGTGCCACAAGTTCTACAGTGCTTTCTTTGTCATCCAGAGTATGAATACAATATAAGGCAATTGTAGATGTCTATTATAGGCTTTTTATATTTATGTGTGCATTTGTAGGAACATGCACGCCCCTATGTTGTTCACATTTGGATCAATATAGTTCAGACTTCAGGCTGGTGTGTTTTTTGCACTCCACCAGTCTTGCCTTTGAAATGCTGCTGAGTGTGCTGTGTGAATACTGGATGGCACTTGCTGAAATAACCCAACAAGAAAATAAACTGTGAACTGTGGTAAAAATCGAAGTTCTATTGATGCATGTTGACGAAGTGTTAAGAGGCTTGCAGCTTTTTGTGCCTGGCGCTTTTCTCATCCTCTGTTTCTTTTAGTCCCAGTCAAATAAAACTCACAGAACAGTTTTTCTTCGGTCTGACAGAAAGAATGGCTTTCAGGTCAGTGTTATCAAATTATGACCATTTAGAAGCTGACTGTGGATTCCGTCCAGCCGTTCGAGCCGTCTCCCTTCATGGTGCTGGCTGTGCGGCCTCGTGACGGCTGGCTGTCGGCCAGGCCGAAGAGGCGTGCCGCTGCGCCCCGGTATTTCCAGGACATAGTGTTATAAAGGATGGGGTTAATGGCGGCACTCAGGTAGAACAGAACCACGGACACCAAACTGCAGTACTCGGACAACAGAGACAGCAGCGGGGACGGAGCGTCCAGAGATCGGAACTGCAGGTAGCGACCCACATGGAAAGGCAACCAGCACAGGACGAAGGCCAGCACCACCACCACTGTAGGAGGGGAGGAGGAAAATGAGCAGGTGGGGAGAAAGAGGAAGAGTAAAAAGAGAGGGTGTGGGGGGGAGAAAGAATATAGATTAAGGACGAGGAGATAATATATTAAAATTGCAAATAAGCTTATATCTAGCTGTAAACTTTCTTCTTCTATTTAATATACCAACTCGTGCGTGTGCGTAATTTGCGCGCTCTCCAAATTTACCAAGCATCTTGATGGTCTGTCTGTTGCTTTTATCCCGGTGAGCCACGCGGGAGCTGATGCTTGTCTCTCTGTGTCTCTGCCACAGCCGCCGGCCTATGAGGCTGTAGAGCACTGTGAGACAGAAGACCGGCATGAAGAAGAAAACAGAGCTCAACCACACCATGGCCCCCATCAGGCCTGACTCCACTGCGTAGTGCGTCATCTTACACTCCCGGGTGTCCCCGGCCTCCAGGGAGAAGTCAGTGTCATTTATCTCTGAACTGAAATGTGGCCCCATGCTGTCACTCTCCACTCCCACCATGACAAACACAGGCCCGGCGCTCAATAGAGACACTGTCCAGAGTAGAAGAATGAGGGCACGTACCCGTCTTTTGGTAACCAGGGCCTTGGCACGCAGCGGGAAACAGATGGCCAGGTAGCGCTCCACTGACAGCGCGGTGATGCTCAGGATGGTGGAGTAGGTACTTGACTCTGACACGAACTGAAAGAGCTTGCAGAGCGCGGCCCCAAAGCGCCAGGGCCTGTACCTCCACATACGGTAGAGGTCCAGTGGCATACAGAGGAAGATGAGCAGGTCGGATACGGCCATGCTACACAGGTAAAGGTTGGTGGTAGTGCGCATGTCCCGGTACTTGCTGACCACCAAAATGGTCATGACATTCCCGGTCACCCCGACCAGAAACAGCAGCGTGCAGGCGATGGTGATGGCCGTGAGGAGAGGGATTGAGTAGTAATTGAGCGGAGGCAGGCCAAGGTCAGCGTTCCTTGTGGTGTTGTTGGTCTCCTCCCAGCTGAAGTTATGGGACAGGCCCTCCGAGAGATTGGGCCAAGAGGGCATGCTGTCGCCGCGCGGTTATTGACGGGGCCGTGCCTGGCCCTGACTGCTTAAGGCACCCCGGGTCTGGGACTCCTCACACCCTTTGCCGCTGCCCTTTTCTCCCATTATCATTGTTTGAGCTTAGGAGGTAATGGCAAAGGTTGGCCGCCGTGCGTAAAATAAAGGTCCTTGCGCGCGTTGCAAACGATCTTGTGTAAACCCTGTTTTACAGTGAAGGTGAAACAAGTCACAATTCTGAGCGTACAAAGAACTTCTGAGATCCTCCAGGGAACAGATAGTCCTCACTAGTCTAACACAAAGACGAGGCTATTTTAGGTCGATCTGAATTATTCACCTCATCTGCAACACAAAGTCGTCCAACAATGTTTGGTGCTGAAAGTACTTGTTCAAAAGGAGAGCAGGCGTTTTACAAAACAAATTATATGCTGGGTAATTATAAACTATACACATCACCCACCGAAGTGAATGCGGTGGGACTAATCTAATCGAAACAGATGAAGCAGAAAAACACAACACAAACATGTATGAGCTATCTAAAATATATATATATATAAAAAAATCTAACTTAAAGACAAGTTATCTGCCGCGTCCTTTCTGTCAGTGAGATCCACCAGCAGCTGAGTGCTTTAGGATAAAGGAAACATGAGAGTCCTTCATGCGCCAAAGAGTCCCAAAGAGTTCCCATCACCAGCAGCGCGTCCCTGTTTGCGCGTCAGACAAAAACAAAGCAGTGTCAATCGGTAGACGAGTTCCACCGGGCAGCATGTGACGGTGAGTCAGAGGCAGGGTCGTAATGATGCGGCAGCAGTGGTGAACATCTGTCCGGAAAAGGACATCAAACTCGGCCAAACACAAACGGATGAACAACAACCACAGTAAAAACAAATGCTGTCTGACGGAACGGAGACAGTTTTATAAAAGTCACAAGCACCAGGAAGGAACGACGCATTGCCAACATAATCGTGCAAATAGGACTTCAGAGGATTTAAGTAGAATCACGTAGTTGAGAATGACAAAGACATTCACTCTGGCTTTCCATGTCTGCCCCTCTAGTTATGGTGCATATCCAGCGTGGATCCTGACTCCCAGTGAGCCAAACATCATATACAGGTGAAGTGGTGCTGCACAAGGGAGGGTGGTGTAGGGGTCTACAGTGAGTCCAGTGCTGCAACGCCACCTACAGGTACTTTAGGTCAGTGATGACTGTGGGTAACAGTAATGCGCACCAGTTTCAGACAATCAGTTTACCAGCATGGCTTGCAGAGAGCATAGGGAAAGAATAATTGCCTTTCAGAAACTCTTTCAAATGTCTGTCTTTGACTCAAAGTACCCACCTGCTCCAGAATTGTGGCTTTGCAGCTGATCCTGCAAGGAGCTGAGTATAAAAAGAGAATTTCACCATAGGGTTCTAAGTCATAAGCATAAAATGATAAGATCTGGCTTTTGTTTCTTAAAATGATCTGCTTATTAAAACCTTTTTTTTTTTTTTTTTTAAAGGAATTTGCAGTCATCAAGGTTTAGAAAGTTTTTGCCCGGTGGCATAAAATATTTGATGCTTACTGTAATATCTGAGAATTGCACTCTGCCCAGATAAAATCATATAATTCCACAGCCACAAATACTTAAATTGACTGATGCCCAGATTTAATTCAAGGCTCCAATTTGCCCTCTGCAGAATGAGAACAGGGGCCATGATGTGGCTCTTGTTGTGTACACCATTACCTGTGTTTTCAGATTAGCAACATGTGTCAAATCCCGCCTGCTGTGGGGTTTTATTTGCAAAGAGCATTTACTATAATGCAGGTTTAGACACATAAACTGTGCTATATAGACAGAGAATATTCATGTTTCAGCCAGATTAAAACGGTTGCATACTGTGTAATAAGGTACAACTAGAATATAGAATATATCACCCCCTAATAACTGGCAAGATGATTGGATATTCTGCCAAAGGCATCGAACAGCAATTACAGAAACTGTGAAGTTGAGAAAAAAGGGTTTGAAGTTTGAAGGCTCTCCGCCAGACTGTGTATTTATCAATTACACTTAACAGGAGAAAGTGGGTAAATTAGCTTTAGTGCAGTCACTTCAGTTTAGTGTTTACTTGCTTTTATTTTATTTTTCTCCCCCCAAAAGAAAGCATTTTTATGGCATAATGATTTTTTTATGGTATGATAAAATGAGAAGTCAGATTATAATCTTAAGGGTCCCATGACATGGTGCTCTTTGGATGCTTTTATATAGACCTTAGTGGTCCCCTAATATTGTATCTGAAGTCTCTTTACCAAAATTCAGCCTTGGTGCAGAATTACAGCCAGTCCCATAATGAGCTTTCCTTAGTATGTGCTATTTCTGTCTGTAGCTATTGAGGAGGAGAGAGGGGGGGCAAGCTGGAGGGTGGGGGCGTGGCCTTGACCAACCGCCACTTTGCTCGTTTGAAAGCCATGATGTCTCTCTCTCTCTCATGGGTGGGCCAAATTCTCTGGGGGGGCAAAGCAGAGAAAGGGGAGGTAACCTTTCCCCCTATGACCTCATAAGGAGCAAGATTCCAGATCGGCCCATCTGAGATTTCATTTTCTCAAAGGCAGAGCAGGATACCCAGGGCTCGGTTTACACCTATCACCATTTCTAGCCACTGGGGGACCATAGGCAGGCTGGGAGAACGCATATTAATGTTAAAAAACCTCATAAAGTGAAATGTTCATGCCATCGGCCCTTTTTTTTGACTGAACCTGTAGTTAACATTACTGCGTTTTGGCTTTGTAGGGAAGCATTGGCCAGGAGGAGCACAGTATTATCATTGTTTGAAATTCAGCTATCTCCACAAAGAATATTACTGAACAGAATAACACTAAGATTGACAAACGTTGTAGCTTATTTTGCTCGCTTAGTTTCATGGCTTAATTGAAAACTTGCCGGAGGCCTTACAGGTGAAGCAAATTTCAATTTCAGTAGGTGTGAATCTCCTCACAAGAAGAGTTGTATTTCTATTTCTACTGCACTGTTGTGATCACTCGGCTTCAAATATTGTTATCTCTCTGCCCTTTGCGCTGTTTACCAGCAGATACCATTATGTTTATGACCACTGAACCATGATGTGAGAGAGAAAGAAAGAGAGATAAATGAATAGAGCAAGAGAGAGAGAGAGAGAGAGAGAGAGAGAGAGAGAGAGAGAGAGAGAGAGAGAGAGAGAGATAGAGACTAAGAGTGGAAAGAACACAAGCAGGACACTTGTCTGGATGATTGTGTCTTCCACAGCCTCGGTGAGACCATTTCATCACATCTGGTATGTATCTGGCTGGGGTCATATAATGTGTGTCCAGTCTGTGTGTGTTTGCGTATGCGAGTGTGTATTTGGCCTTTTTGGGATGTTCAGGAAAAAACCTATGAACCTCTCACATCTGTGTTGTGAAATCTATACATTTCAGTGGACCTATGCTCATAACAACCGTGGTAATGATGATAATAGCCAAACAACAAGCTGAAATCACAACTATTTACATGGACAAAATGGCAAAATTGGACTGTTTCTGGGACAACAGGAGGTAATATGAGCTACATTGGGTATTTTCTCTGAAATGTCACGGCTGTATTTTAGTGTCAGGAGAAATTCTTCTGTTGGGTCTTTTTTATGGCTGTGAACTGCGTGTTATGTGAAACATAGGACTCCCTTAGTTTCCTGCAACGATTGTATTGCTGTGTATACAATACATTTACTGTTTCAGTCCTATTTCTCTACGGTTCATGTGCATGTGGTTCTGGAGTACCGCAGTGAAGTTGGTAAAGTATTGGGAGTGTTTTGGCTGTGATTTTGTCTGAACTATGCCTCCAGGGTGTAGTTGTAGAGTAGGCCTACAGGTTAAAGTCCCTGTCATAAGTATAAACACGTGCATTTGGCAACTATAGGAGTGCACTATGGTCTGTGAGGGGCACTACACCCCTTCATCCACAAGATGGAAGAAGAGATCTCATTTTATTTTCCACGAAACGCAAGAAAGTTTTACTGCAGGTGTGAGTACATTTTGCAAGACGGTAAATAAATAGACACCCTGCAACAGGACATTTTATTAGCTGAGTGCTCTTTCAGCACTAACACACACACACACACACACACACACACACACATACACACACATACACACACACACATACACACGTTTCACTGTCTTTGTGGGGACCCGTCATTGACATAATGCATTCCCTAGCCCCTTACCCTAATCTTAACCATCACAACTAAATGCCTAACCTTAACCCTTACCCTCACCCTAACCATAACCTAATTCTAACCTTAATCCTAAAACCAAGTTTTAAGAGAAAGTAACAGTGGGAAATGATGAGATAATAGGCAGGACCAGTGCCAGTATTTTCTCCCCAGAGAACTCCTCCTACTTTACCAAAAGTCTAGAACTTTTTTATCCAATGAGAAAAGCCTCTGGGAGGAACCCGTTTCTGTGATTGGTGTAGAGTTTTACAGACCCATCCCTTCCTTAGGAGTTGAGTTCGCTGTTAGTTTTTTTCTCAGCCACACTTACTGAGTTACAGAGCAGAAGGGGCGCAGGGCTAGCTGTCTGCAGCGGCTGTACAAATATTAATCTGCTCAGCTGGAGAGAGTGTGTGTCTCTAATACTGCCGTCAATTCAGGGAAGCCAAGCAAGTTGATCTGACTAACCAACATGTGGGCTGCACGCCCACAAAATGAGCAGGTTGGTAATGTCTCCCTCTTATTGTTTGTCTGTGCTCTGTTCTATTTGCGTCCATGGGCTGGGGGGAGATATGTGTCTCTGTGACACTCCTTGGCTTTGGGTTGTCAGGGGGATCATGTAGAAAAATGTACCGTATGTTTGTGTTTGCCAATATACTTACTGCTCCTGTATGTTTGCATGGGGGCACTGAGTGCAGTGTCTTGCTGCCTAGCACATATGTATTTATCATAACAAGGTGTAGCTCTGTCTGTTAATCTGTGTGTGCATGTCATGCGAGAAAGATGAATGTTTGGTCCTTGGCAAGGTGGGTGTGGATCCTTCAGTTTCCTTTTTATTTATGAAATACTGTAACAAGTAGTGTGTTACCTGGTGTATAAGCTGCACAGGTGTGTGTGTGTGTGTGTGTGTGTGTGTGTGTGTGTGTGTGTTCTTGTTTAACTATATTCGTGGGGTCCAACAACCGGGAGTCCAGTATACTTGTGGGGTCCCGACAGCTTTGTGGGGCCAAAATGCTGGACCCCACAACTTTAAAGGGCCGATTGAGGGTTAAGACTTGGTTTTAGGATTAGGGATAGAATTAGGTTATGGTTAGGGTGAGGGTAAGGGTTAAGGTTAGGCATTTAGTTGTGATGGTTAAGGTTAGGGTAAGGGTCTAGGGAATGCATTATGTCAATGACGGGTCCCCACAAAGATATTGCCACAAACGTGTGTGTGTGTTTGTGTGTGTGTGTGTGTGTGTAAGAGAGAGTGTTTGTGTCATGTTTTCGGATGTGATTTCTGTAATGTGTGAAAAAGAGTGTGGATATGTAAACTAACTGTTATTCATTTTTGACATGCTGAATGCCCTGTATCTTGGAAATTCAAGTCCATGCTGTGTTGATGCTGCCAAGACAGGCCAATATTGTGTGTGCTTGTGTGTGTGCTTGTGTGTGTGTGTGTGTGTGTGTGTGTGTGTGTGTGTGTGCGTGTGTGCGTGCGTGCGTGCGTGCGTCGGCCTGTTTCCCCTTTCTCACACCCTGTTGTGGAAGTTAGTTGCTGCAGCTAGAATGTCATGGGAAGCCTGGAGATATTTTGCTTTATTTTCTCTCTCTGCATCTCTCTCCACCCACCTCCATCCCCCACACACACACACACACTCTCTCCTGTCTCCTCTCACTTCTTCTGTTGTCTTTGCAACTGATACACATGGACACTGACCTCTGGCATTCAGAAGTCTTTCTTTTGCACATGCAGTAGCAGAAGCATGACCTCAATACTTACTTTGTTGTTGTGGGGTCAGCACACGCACATACAGTAAACTTTGTTACTGTTATTTCTGCCTCGGGCTTTTAAGTGTGTGCATGTGTAATTTTCGACCGGTTCCATGTGATGCTAGCTTGCTCAGTTTATGATACGTATCAATCATTAATCTGGACAGTGGGAGAATTTTAGTCCACCACCACCTACTCGTCTTATGTTTCAAGAGTTTTAACTTGCCAATGTTCTTATTCTTCTCAGCAATGATTAGAAGGATTTGGAATAATTGTAGCTTGGCATGCAGATTTAGTGTAAATTTATTCCAGATGTGAACTACAGTCTCATATGCCTCTGTGAAAAACCCACAAAGCCTGTTTTGAGTTTCATCCGTCTTAAAAAGGATAATTGGTGCATGATTTAAACATTTTGTTTAGGATTGTACAACAGATATAGTTTCTGCAGCTTCTTCCATTGTCAATCTGCATCATAAGGCTGTACTGGAAGTGTATGTGGTTTAACATAGGTTCTCGATGCTTTCTCACTGATGCCTCTATCGATAACATGTTTAAGTGTCGTGGAAGTTATGCTGACAGCATTGCTTTACTGCTGAAGACAGACTGTAGGAGAGGTCCATGAGATGCAGAAATAGAAGTTATTTATTCTCATGGTGAAAAATGTCACTTTGCCATTTGGCGCTCAGACCATCATTAGCACCTAGTAGCGCCTGTGCTGTGTTTCTAAACTCTCTCTATTTTTGAATCCGAGTAGCTTATTATTATATGTGTCTGAGTCATGTCCTGTGTTATGAATTCTCAGGTAATCAGGTCCAGGAGAAAGTATTTTCTAGCAAACTTTAAAGGGTTAGATCACCCCATTCCAAAAATTATATTTTTCCCCTCATCATTACTGGTATCTTGCCAATGGAGGTAAATGGAATTTAATTTGTGTTGCTCACATTATTAAGAAAATATGTATATATTCAACAGTGACATCTTTTTTATTTTCCAGAAACAAATGTTCTCATTACTCTGGATAATCCACAGAACCCACTGTCATCAGTTTTATAATAGGGACTATTTTTTGTTAAAAAAACAAGGAAATTCCATTCAGCTTTATTGTATTGGGGTGGAAATAAAACCAAAGCTATTTGCATGGCAAGATACTGCTGGAGATGGTAATTTGGTTGAACCAACCCTTTCAGTCAAGAGCCCAAAATGCCTCTATACTTTCTGTCCTGCCACTGTAATCATGGTGCGTCAGAGTCACTTTGGCGGTCCGCACACAAGTTATAATTTGGTAATTTCCAGGCCTTGACTTGGCTGCCCTGGTTGGGCTGAGTCAAGCTTGGCTTACAGAGAGAGAGAGAGAGAAAGAGAGAGAGAGAGGGGGAGAGAGGGAGGGAGTAGTTCCATCACTCCTTCAGTACAATGATGCCTTGTGTTACCGGCAGCAGAACGCCACACTGGTGATGATGACGATTGCGCCCTCTCTTTTTCTGGCATCTACTCTATTCTTGCTTTCTCTGCCTCTCTGAGCATCCCTATCCCCGTATCCATGGTGTGAAAGATTAGATAATAGGCAGCTTTAGTGTGGGCAGAGAAAGAGAGGTTTCACAGACCTCTTTGGTAGCTTCTCTCTCTCTCTCTCTCTCTCTCTCTCTCTCTCTCTCCCTCTTCCTCCCTCCATCCTCTCTCTCTCTCTCTCTCTCTCTCTCGCTCTCTCTCTGTACCATCTGCGCTATGAGGAGCTTGGCACCACACAATCAGTCAACGCCAAGCTAGATTTATGTTATCTTTATTGTACGTATGTATCAGTATGTATGTGTGAGAGTGGTAGTGTAATAACCAAATATGGTGTTTACATGAATGTATGGTATCTTTGCAATGATTTAAATCATTCACTGTGTTTGCCAAAGTACATTGTAAATGTCAAGCTTGTTATCACACATCCAGGAATAGATGATCCATCTCACAAGTTATCTATTTTTCCGAACACTCGATGGGTAATTAGTGACAGCACCTCTGCTGATGTTGACATACCGTAGACGCTCAGTCCGCCTCCAGTGTTCTCTTCAATAACTTGACACTTTTCAAAACCCAAATTGCAAGCAAAGCTAATGTAGAAGGACAAAAGTAGGAGTATCAGCTGGCACTTAAAATAGGCAGGCGCGCAGAGTTCCGTTCATGACACTTTTTGGATGAAAGAAGCAGCTATGACAAATGTTATCAATACACCGATGTACTAGTTAAGTAATGGGGATCACTGATAAAGACGTCTGGCTAAGAGGTGATGAAGAGCAGCTATGACAGTATAACTTAAAATAAGCGGTGACGGTGGGGTCATTCTTGCTGATTAATTGTTGTGTCACACCTATGAAAATGAAAAAGGAATACTTAAACGGTTACAGTGGTGTTCAGTGCGTTCCACAACTGTGATTTAAATGGTGCAACCTATTTTGGTTGTTCTAACCTTTTCCTAACCTGTCATGTCTAATTTTAATTGAACCAGTGATTTTATTTCCTTTGTTTCCCAGAAAGACCAGCCCCTTTTCTTAAAGTATAACATGTATTTAGAGCTGTTCGATGTAGTCCAATATATATATACAGATGTACTCTATTCCGATATCCACATTCACACGTAAAATAATCAAACTAGTGTTCAAAATAATGCATTGGTGGCACTGCTGTGCCTTTACACAGCTGTAACTCTTTAAAAATGTCTAACAAAAATATGTAATGACAATTACATATTACATTTAATTTTTATTTTATTTCATTTGGCTCAGAATCATTGCTCCCTTTGTGATTATTGAATGCCTGTGTGAAATGGTCAACTGTTGGTGTTTTTGCCAAAAAAACTTTATGGGAGCTGCGCTGGAAATATTCCAACGCAAGGGGAATAAGAAAGTAAGTCCCCAATTTATAATTTATAATATATATATATATAATATCCCCAACGATCTGGAACCTAACCTTAACAGGGAGAGAAAAGGGAGATGACATACAAAGAGGGAGAGTGGAATGTGTGAATTCCCTTCAAATGAGAAATGAATCTGCTGTCCACCTCAGACCCCTCAACCAGGATGCCCTAAAGCAGCAGAGAGAAATCATTTTCTTAGCATATTGGAAATATAAACATTCCCCACCCAGCTCTGCGTGAGGACAATATCGCTGTTTTCCTGTTCAAAGCATTTAGGATTTGGTGTCAGTCTCATGCAGTGAGTGCAACTCAACTCCCAGCAGTAGCCACAGCATGGCAAGTTCCCACTTTTCAGATTAGATCAGACTACTGACACGTCACTATCATGCTGCCTGCTTTTTGTGTAACAGTACAATAAGGCAAACCACTCCAGAAAAGACAAGACAACAGTATGTATGATCATTTTACATGTGGACCAATGGGAGTGCCTTCCCACAGTTTGGCAGTGAATCAGACTTTTGGCTGCAAGACACACAACTTCCTGGCTAAACTTAATTTTGGATAACAAGAGCTAAGCAACTGATAGGGGATGCATATTTTGTTCTGCCAATAGAAACAGCCAGGGTGACCTTGTCTTCGTTCCCATGTGTCCCTCACGGCTCCCTGCACTGCTTCAGGAACAGAGCTACTAACAAGACTCTGCTACAAAAAAACATAAAATAGAGCATGTCGTTTCTTCTTTTATTTCAAAACCTCAGGTAAATATTTCAAGTTATGATAAATCTCAGGAGGACAGATGGAACAAAGTTAGGGACTGTAAATGCAACATGGCAGCCCACATGGGGCACACATTGAACACAAACAAACTGGCCTTGCCCTGCTTCTTCCTCCAGCTATCTCAGAGGAACATGAATGGGTGTAAATGGGTGTGAGAGATGAATGAATCTACTGTATGTTGAATGCATTATTGATTGTGGATTAACCTGGGGTAACCTACAGTAATTATTCACTTTCCTTACCATCCCAGTCGCCATTTATAAGTTGTACTAACGTTTTACTTCGATAATGTTGATTAAACTTTTGCCAGGATGGTGAGTCATTAATAGGCAACTATTTTAACCATTGCTAATAAGGATCACAGGATTTTTTTTACTAGGCCAACAGCAAAAGTTAGTAAGTCATCCATGATTATAAAGCTATTAATGATAATATAATAATATTAAGATAATATGAAGCAACAGCCAGCAGCTAATTAGCCTAGCTTAGCACAAAGACTAGAAACCGGAGGAAAAAGATGGCCTGGCCCTGTCTTGTTTGTTTAATCCGTACATAACCACAGTGTACAGACAACAACTTTACAGAGAACTACTGGACTATTTCTTGACTGGGAGCAGTGACTTCCTAGTCCTGTAGTTTACGTGACATTTCAGCCTGTAAAACAGCAAATTGTCACGTTTACACTTCGGAAGGTATGACATGTTAATGAGTGAGCTTTAGAGGTGCTGGAAGGTGGATTTTTTACTGTTGGACAGTATTTCCAGAGCTTTGGTCAGTCTTTTGCTAAGCTAAGCTAGTCGGCTGCTGACATTGGATGAACTAAAGAGCTCAAGACAGTCAGAGATTTTTTTCAAAACCTGGCAACCCAAATCAAAGTTCCCATTATTGGCTTAAAACTGATCTAAAAGCATTAATCGATTGTAATAATAAATCTATTAATTTGATCTTATAAACCTTATTAGAAAGTGGTACCAAAGTTGCTCCGTTCTCCAGCAGGACATTCATCCATCCCAAAGGCTTTACTCTAAATTTCTATCACATATCACATCCTTTGTAAAGGATTTGGTCTATTAGTCCAGCTATTGGATACTATCTATAAGTGTAGCAATATGTTTGTTTTTTGGGGCATTTTAGGCCTTTATATATATAGGACAGATGAAGACATGAAAGGGGAGAGAGAGAGAGATGGAATGACATGCAGCAAAGGGCCGCAGGGTGGAATCGAACCCACGACCGCTGCGTCGAGGAGTAAACCTTTATATATGGGCACCTGCTCTACCAGGTGAGATACCCAGGCGCCCAGCAATATGTTTTTAATGGCTGGGTGGTGCAGGGTTAGAGACTATATTTCCCATGTGTCCCATGTTGAAAATTTAGTAGTTTCCACTTTGCTTTTATGATGCCTCTTTTCTCTCTCTCTCTCTCTCTCTCTCTGCCACACTCTACTGAACCTCCACAGTTCTTCTCCCACTCAACATGCTTTTTGTTTCTTCATGTGCTGTATGCGTCCGATTCCAACTAATTGACATTTAAGAGGGATGCTAGCACATGAATGGAGAGGCGGACGCTCTTAGCTGCTTCTGTTGATATTTATATATGAGCAGCTTGCTGGCTGTTCAAACTATCGCCATAACAACAGGTCATGCAGGAAGCAGGAAGTGTTCCATTATGGAGTAGAGAGATAACTAATGCAAACTGCAAAGTTCCATTGCATTGTCGTCATGTCTCCGCTCTCCCATCAGGCTGCATACTGTAGACACCTCTTGTAATGTACATGTATGTGCATGCATATGTTTGACATCTGAGTCTACACAGACATTCAAACCACATGCAGCATACCAGGTCCCTTTGCAGTTAACCTCTGTGTGGGTCAAGCCTGTGGATATTCTTAGAGCAGGGAGATAACTGCACTGTCCTAAATACTTCTTCTAGAATCTAAGATTGCATGCACTCCACCCCAAAAAAACAACCAATCTGCTTGTTACATCCTGTCTGTCTACCCAAGCCAAAATTATAGTTATGTTTTAATGAATTAAACAAAACATAAACTTTTTGTTCAGGACATTTTGATATACATTGTGTTGCTTTATTTGTTCTAGGAATCGATTTTCATATGGTGGAAATATGAATACATAAGACTACACAACTGCATGATCTTGTCTTTTTTCCTTGAAACATAAATGCAATACAAAAATGTATTACTGGAAAATAGTTCTTGGCAGCATTATGCAACTCCCATGTATTAACATTTTGATATTTATTTAGTTGTTGGACCCATCATGAAAGATCAGTGGGCAAAATTTACAGTCTGTACAAGAGGTACTCAAATACAAGTTGTCGAGATCCACTTGCAAAATTTCCACAGTGCAACATGTCCAGGATGGTTGGATTAAGCCACATAAGTCATAATTAAGGTCTAAAAAACTCCAGAACTACATACATATATATATATATATATATATGTATATGTATGTATGTATGTATGTGTGTATATATATATATATATATATATATATATATATATATATATGTATGTATGTATGTATGTATGTATGTATGTATGTATGTATGTATGTATGTATGTATGTATGTATGTATGTATTCCTACATAAATCTCTGTTGTGTCACAGAAGGTGTGATGGCCAGGCAGACATATTGATGTAAGTGTTGCTGCGTTTGACTGTTTCCCCTGTATTAATAGTTGGAAATGCTGACCCACTGGCAACTCCAGTCTTGTCATCCAATTCATTTTTACAAGCATTCTGCTTGTAGCTTTATATGACATTTTTCAGATGGTTCCTTTGTTGTGGTTCTTTCACATGTTTGGTGTTGTAGTGGCGTTCTAACGCTCTTCACAATGGCCAGCTGTCTCATTGATAATTATGCACACTTGTCTCATGCTTCCCTCTGATACAATGAACAAATATTTCTCAGTCTACTCTTTACTCCTTAAATGCACGTTTTCACCATCAACCCCTGTTTTCTTTGCATTGCTAGTTTTAAAGATGCCATTCCACATTTTCAACCTGGGCTCCTTTGTCTGTCAACAAGCGTGCTAAATGTGGCTGCTGGCCTAAAAATTGACAGGTGAGGTGAGGTGATAGCAATGCGTCCCTCATCAGTGGTCCAGGTCAGGTTGCATTGAAATTCTGTAAGAGTCTGGATTGAATTGTCTTTTGGTTACGTGGGCTCTAAACTATATATACTTTGTAGATGGGCTACTTTAGATGTCACACCATTCTTAGCTGTGTGCAGTAGGCTATCCTTTGCCACACTGTTGTCCTTCTGTACGAAACGTGACAATGCTAACTCGGCATACTCTTACTATACTCTTAGGAATGTGAAAACTGCTTTTATAAATAGTCTTCAAGAGCGTCTTTTTTTCTCACAAGTTGTTTTACTTCTGAAACGGTAGAGATGGTGAAGATGGTGGAAAAAGCAGTCAAACTAAATTGCCCAAAAATAACATTGATAGTTCCATACACGAAACAGGCTGTAATTATGCATCAACATACGTTCCTCTGATCTTAACTATTAGATAAAATAATTCATAATATCAGGAGTTTGTAACTAAAAAAATAGGCATAATTTAATACGAATTAGGTTTATTGACCATATACTCTAAACATAAGTGTATAACTAGTGGTGATGAGTTGGAATGAAGTTGGCCAAGAAGATGTAACACAGAATTTGGTGATAATTTATACTTTATAAAACAGGTAAAACAGACCGGGTTGGGCGCCTGGGTAGCTCACCTGGTAGAGCAGGCGCCCATATATAGAGGTTTATTCCTTGATGCAGCGGCCGCAAGTTAGACTCTGACCTGTGGCCCTTTGCTGCATGTCATTCCCCCTCGCTCACCCCTTTCATGTCTTCAGCTGTCTTAAATAAAGGCCTAAAATGCCCAAAAAATAATAAAATGGGTCAGTTTTGACCATGGTTGATTGAAAGACAACACAACCCAGCGGGCACCTTGACGTCAATTTGACATCAACAAATAGTCAAGATTTTGACCACCATGTATGACATGCATGAATGCATGATGTCATTATATTTTGTAATTATTTCCTTGTGGTTGTAAAGAGGCCCAACAAAGGTATCAATCTGACATGTTTTTTTCTAGTCTCTAAATCTCAGGTCAATATCACTGACATTAAATCAATGTTTATTTGATGTCTTTGACATCAATTTGTCTTTTATTTTTGACCTATTTTGTGACGTAATTTTTGACATAAAATTGACATCAAATGCCCACTGGGTTAAATAATTTTTTTCCTGAAATGATTGATGCTAATGACCATGATTTAGAATCAGCAATCGATGCCATAAATTAGGACAAAGTCCTGTAAAATAATCTGAATTGTTACTTAAATCTCTTACATTAGCATCCTTATTCAGGAAAAAAAACAGAATGAGAAAAGGATTGGATGAATGAAGAGACTGAATGGTTTCACTGGGACAACAGGAAAAACAGACCTGCAGTCACTGCAGTAAACAGGTGGCTGCTGCTGGTGACTCTTCTGACTGTGTGAGCATGTTGGATCTTGTTCAGTGGAGCTGGGTTATTTACTGTCAAGCTGTTATCTGTCTGTTGGTATACTTGTCACGAGCATTTTTAGCTCCAAACAGAAGAATTTAGCACTTTGCAGGGAAGGAAGTTAAATGTACCTGTTTTTTTACTTGAGCAGGGTGTATTCTTAGTCTGGGTTATATAGCTTCAGATAAATGGTAAATTTGGGTTATAAGGGCAATGTTGAATTTAGGCGTTATTAGCATGTTGGGAAATGAATCTAAATTTAGTCAGTGGAAATTTCCTAAAAACGTTTAGGAACGTTTACGTTTCAGAGAGTGTGATTTATTTAGCATCCACTGAAAGAAACAATTGACTTTGTTCTGTTTCTCTCTGTGTGTGTGTGTGTGTGTGGGGGTTCCAGTCCTAACTTGCTTAAGCGAACACAGTCCAGAAATCTGATCTGAATCACCAAAACCTCATTCTTTGGTGCTGCTCCTCCCTGTTTACCTTACTCCTCCTTTACCTTTGATCGTTCTGTCTCACAGCGGTCTAACTGCTATCTCTGAAACGTTACGCCACATTTCCAGTAAACTCATTTATGTTCTGTCCAAAAATGTGTGTTTATTTTATCAGAGTGCTGTCAGGTCTTAGGGCGCTGACACACCAGGCCGATTATCGGCCGTGGCACAGTCTGGCGAGGTCAGTGACTCAAATCTGTTCGGTGTCGTCCGTCTCGGGGGGGCTGTCTGCGTTCATTTTGGCCGACCTGACATGTTCAGTCGGCGGCAGGGCAGTCGGGACTCACCCGGAAATGGGGAGCGGGATGAGGTGACTAGAGTCTCTCAAAATCTGACAAAAATCTTTTAAACTGACCTTTGTTGAGCTGAAATGAAGACAGATTCAGCAACTGCATGGCCTATTTCTCGCTTAAAATGTTTTCAGAAACATGTTTCGGTGAACTATTTTAGTACAATATGAGATCGTATTCTGTTCTCTTAATACATCCATGATTCTGAACGGCCGCCATGACAGTCTGGCTTAGAATTTCCGGAGAAAACAAACCCATGTGACGCGTTCGTCCAATCAGCTGCCGGTTTTCATTTCTTGGGCAACATTACAGATTAGCGCCGCCTGCTGTTATGGAGATGTATTACGTCTCGTCTCCTCTCGTCTTTTTGGTCTGTTCTGTGGCAGTTTTTTGGACCTCGGGGACGCGACTGATCATATCGACGGGGTTTTCTGTCAACGGTTGGCCGTCGGCTAAATGTGTCTACACCTTTAAAGTGCTCATATTATGCTTTTTGGCTTTTTCCATTTCCTTTATTGTGTTATATATCTTTTTTGTGCATGTAATAGGTTTACAAAGTGATAAAGCCCAAAGTCCACCCCAAAGGGACTTACCACCTCCAACAGAAAACACTGTTCACAAACTGCTCCAAACAGCTCTATTGTAGTCCAGCCTTTACTTCAGAGACCAACGTGCGTCACTTTGTAACACACGTTATAATGCTCGCTCATACTCTGCTTCTGATTAGCTAGAAGTACTTACTGTGCATGTGCGACTCCCAACAAAGATGGAACAGAAGTGATATGCCTCACTCTGTAGCTAAAACAGAGAGCTCAACACACAGGGTGAAAAGAGGAGCTGCAGCAATGTGTAGTACAACAAATATATGGTGTTTTCTGATTAAACCACATAAACCTATTCTGGTACAACCTCATAATACAATTATGAACCTGAAAATTAGCTAATAATATGAACACTTTAACATTTTTAATGATGTTCCGCTCATCTTTTCATATTAATGCATTGCATACCGTTTGGATCACAGTGAGCTGGGATGAGCTAACAAGGAACATCTGCTCCCTGCTATCTCATCCCTATACTCATTACATCCCAAGCAAGCCAATTTTTAGCATTTCTTTGCAAACATGGAATACAGTAGACAGCAGTTTGGTCAAAACAATTAAGGAAAAATAAGGGGATTCAATATTATAAAGCGGAGAAAAGGATCCACAGTGACGTACAGCAGTAAGGGAGTGCATAAAATAACCAAAAACTACAACTACTAAAACTGTCCGTTTAATGAAATCTCTTCTCAGAAGCTTTCTGCTGAGTCAACTACTTACTTTCTCTGCTTTCCTTTCTTCCCCTCTCCTCCTCAGTCTTATTCTTTTCTACTCCGTCTACACCCAGATAACAGGTTTGTTAATAGGCCACGTGTATAGTCTCGGCTGACTAAGCATACTGCTTGGGCTATTTTGTGTGTAAGGGTCTATTATTTTTTTTGACAGTATCCTGCACTTAAAAGATGGCAGATTTGTTGTCGCAGCAATGTTATAATAATAATATTAATGTATACTGTTTATTGATCCCCAGTGGGGAGATTACAATTTACACTCTGTTTGTTAGAGATCACTACACACACAGGCCTGAAATACGCACACACACGCTCAGGACCTATTCATGCACAAATGGAGAGATGTCAGAGTGAGTGGGCTGCCAGTGCTGGACCAGCGCCCTGAGCGGTTGGGGGGGTATGGTGCCTTGCTCAAGAGCACCTGGCAGTGCCCAGGAGGTGAACGGGCATTTCTCCAGCTACCAATCCACACTCTGTACTTTGGTCCACACTGGGACTTGAACCAGCAACCCGCTTCCCAACCCAAGTCCCTACGGACTGAGCTACTGCCCCCCCCAAATCCTCCACACCCTGCCTGTATCCTGTCTTAGTAATGCAGGATTTTACAGATGACTGCTTTTAAAATAAAGTTTATTATACAAAAATAATAGGGAAATTCAAACCTGAGAACTGAGCATAGTTTGTCCATCCATATTCCTTTGCCTGATGACAAGCTGTTGCCTGCTGTGTGTTAACATGGATATATTCTGCACATATCTGTCTATAAGGTAGCGTATGACATTTGCTTATAATATTTGCCTATGCAGTTTTTTGACTGTATGTGCAGTATAGCCTACTGTTTAATCTTTGTGTCATGCATATGCACTAGTATGTTTATGTAGGATGACTGCACAGGTATAGGTGCATGTCCTTTTTAAAGTTCATATAGGGCTTTATGGCTGTCTGTATGCATGTGTGTGATGCCCAGCTTTGTCAGGTCTTGCTCAGCATGATTTTTACACATTAATCACAATCACCAATTACATCACCATCAACAGTCTTGTCACCAACTCCCACTCGTATGGGTGGAGTCAGTCAAGTTATAACACAGCATTGACAAAATACCACAAACCATAAAGTCATATTTGGTAAGGCTGTCACAATTGAGATGTTTTCAAACTGCAATTAAAAAAAGACTTAGGTTTACAGAGACGCCTGTGATAGGAAGACCCTAGTGTCGGACTTGATTGGTGTGTGTGTGTGTGTGTGTGTGTGTGTGTGTGTGTGTGTGTGTGTGTGTGTGTGTGTGTGTGTGTGTGTGTGTGTGTGCGTGCGTGATGTCAACTTAGTCATCTTTTGCATTTTAGAAAAGATGTAGTAATTATGTGGTTTACAGCAACACCTTTTCTTGGAATAATTCTAACTTTCATAGTAAATTTGTATTCTCCTGGGGTGGCCTCTAGCTCACCCAGTAAGAGCGTTTGACCCATGTAGGCTGAGTCCTGCAGTGGCCCGGGTTCGAGTCTGACCTGCGGCCCTTTGCTGCTGCTTTCATGCCTATCCACCGTCACTATAATAAAGGGAAAAAGCCCCTAAAAAATAATCTTAAACAAAACAACTGATTTTAATATATCTTAAAATGTGCCAAAAATGCTCTTAGTCTTTAATCAAATACTGACTGATTTTGATTGTCATTTTGGATTTCTTAATGTATTAAAAAAAATAGGCTGATAATGGCACAGGAATTAAAAGATGGCACCTGGACTGTAAAAAAACTGCAAAGACCAGTGTGTAACAGATGGAATTCAGAACAATGTGTTTGTCTAACAACCTCAGTCAAATATTGAGCAGCAGCAATGGAATAGCTTTGATGAAGGAGTAACAAAAGTTTTATCTGTAGTGCGTGAGTACATCAAAAGTCATTAAACCGATGATAACACCCAGTGGATTTTATGATTTGGATAGAGAAGGTAATCAGCCGATTCATTTAGTGTGTGTCTGTGTGTTGTGTGTGTTGTGTGTGTGTGAGTAATGAACAACTGAAGTCAGTCAGAGAGTTAGTTTGTCATTAACTGGATTTAAGTGATTTTAGGAATGTCTCTGAAGTCACAGACAGAGGTCGTGACTCACGTTTTAGCAAGCTAAAATTTCCAAAGAAATGTATCAACTCTTCACAGGTACTGGAGTGGTGGAAGGGTGGGTTTGGGTTGAGGTCGGCGTGACTTTAGTAAATCATTCACTGAATCACTGAACTACTGAAGATAGAAAAAAAAAAAGTGATATTTGATATGTGAAAAATCTGATATTTTTTCATTATATATTTTTTGAAAATATGAGAATGAATGGCTTATCCTAAATCCAAAAGTATATCCTAAATAGTTTATGACTCCAGAGATAATGATCAACACTGTGGTTTGTCCATTAGGACACAGTAATTAGAACAGGGGGGGGGGGGTCACCAAATAGTTTTATGAAAATGATATGAATCATACGCTATGGCCTATGCACTAACCAGATCTCAAGCCCGTTGAACACCAATTGGAGACATCTGTTCACCGGCTAATTTCACTTTTTTTTTATTTTGAAATGATCATCTCCCCTCTGTTCTCCTCTAGGCTCGCCCTGCTCAAGGGGCTAACTGCTGAGCATGCTGGGTGAAGCTCCGCCCACTACCAGTAGCCTCAACCTGGTGAAGTCAGAGGTGTCTGACACCACAGCGGCCCCGGACGCACACGACGGTATCACGATGGCCGACCTTGTGGAGAGCCTGGATACCAGAGACCTGGACATGGGGGAGGGAGAGGAGAACGATTACGATGGAAACTACTTAGGTGTGTGTGTGTGTGCGTGTGTTTGCATATTTTCTGGCTGCCTCCAGCAGTGTGATTTCACCAGCATTTCACCCAAGAATAAGATGATACCTAAAAGGAAATATAACAATAGCAAAGGTCTGTTAGGCCAGTGATGAACAGTTTAGATGGTAAAATGCAAAATCATCACAAGATTAAACTTCCAGAAAACTAACGTGTCAGTCTATGAACCAGGTTGATCATTCATAAGCAAGGTTTATATGACCATTTAAGCCCCAAAGCAAGCAAGTATGTGACTGTCCTCGTAGGGTTGTACTCAGGTTCTTTTGGGAAAATTGAGCGGTAGTAGAACAGCCAGGCTAAAGGAAAGTGGGCTCACATCGTGTGTCAGTGTGGAAAATGATTTAGGCTATACTCCAGTTGGTGAGCGTTCAATCTGGTATCTAACAGTGCAAGAGTATGAGGGTGGATTTTTCCTTCACATAATTTAGAGCTTTACTGGAACATAGACAGGAACATTTGACCTAACACTGCAGAGTAAAAATCTTGAACAAAGGCAGAGTTTTCTGCGATGCAGCCTACTCGCTCTTAAGCAGGTTGAACAACTCCTACATGCACAAACAAGAAAAACAACACGCTAACCAGCCGCCTCTCTCTTTCTCCTAGGGGACTGTCGTATCCCATTTTCAGCGGTGTATGACACCGTGGGCTTTAAGGAAGCCAACGCTAAGGTCTACCTTCCCACTGTGCCCATTACTGCCCGTATACTGGAGGTGGAGAGATTCACCACCGCGCAAGACCGCTTCAACCTGTCGCACCAAAGGAGTGTCAACAAGGTAGTGCACACAATGTTTAGGGACACAATATAGGGTAAATATAGTTTCTCTGAATAAAAGCATCAGCTAAATCTCTTTAATGTCATTATAATCACTATAATTAGCATTCACTGCATTTCTTTATGTATTTGGAGTGAGATATTTCCTTCTAAAATAACCATTTCTAAAGCAACTAAAATGACTCTAACCATGCTATTTGCCGTGAAATATATTTAGCTGATAATCTCTCTCTCCCAATGTGTGTGTGCGTGTGTGTGTTTGTGTGAAGTCTCTGCCGGCAGTCTTTAAGATTGAGATGAAGCACGGTGAGTTTACCTGGGTGGTCAAGAGGAAGGAGAAACATTTCATGGAGCTGCACAGAGAGCTGAGGACGTACAAGACCTTCATGAAGATACCGCTGCCGTCACGCAGGTTGGTGCCCATACACACACACGCACACACGCACGCACACACACACGGACATGCACATGTGCAAACACTAACAGACACAAGTTTAGATGTAGAATGCACAATTGTTTTTGTCACATTGCATTGACCTTATGGAGAACAGCTTGATTACAGTTTTTCTTGATTGCTTTGACGCAGCAGTCAACTCAAACTCCACATTTTTCTAAATGAGTTAACACACAGGCCGAAAGAGTGGCACTCGTGGTCAAAATGACACATTTTGTTTGCAAAAGGCTCCAACCGTGCCAAAATTTTTTTAAATATGCAACAAAAGCAAATTTTGCCTTCAAACAACACAACTTGCAAACAAGTGTATGAGCTCTTCCAGTCAACCATTACACCGTGGACAACAAAATACAAAATACAGCATTTGTTGTCAAATTTGCCTTCTTGCAAAGAATTTGATCCAGAATCAGAAATGCTTTTATGCAAGTTTGATTGATTCCATTGATTCTTATTTTCAAACTGTGGCTGAAAACTGAAATAATATAAATATTACACAAAATACATGTAAACCAAAATAAAATCTTTTACAGTAAAGTATAAACATCTATTACTGTAGAGTATAGGAAATAGCCACTATTGATACGATGGGGCCACATGGTCTAACCCTGCAGACTGATTGCTAATTGAAGATTTGTGTGAAGGAGTGTCAAACAGGTGCTTCAGTGATTTCATACTGATGTAAGTAGTTTCTAATAGTTAGGAACAGATGCTTTCTGTTTGGTTACCATAGCTAAAACAACAGAGTTTAGACTGCTTGAGACCCTGTTTACACGTACATGGTTATTTTTACAAACGGAGACATTTCCCTTCGTTTGTGCCCTTCGTTTACACGCAAACGGAGAATTCACCTCTGAAACCGAGTCTTTCTAAAAACTCCGGCCAGAGTGGAGATTTTTGAAATCTTTGTTTGCATGTAAACTGAGACAAACGGAGGTTTAGGCAGCCGAGAGAGAGAAAGAGGAAGTGATTCGTTGCCGTTGTTGCTATTTTCGGGATTCTGATTGGCTAACGTGGGCTTTGGCTTCTCGTAACACTGCCACCTACAGGTTTGGCATGCTCTTGACTGCACTGACGGAATATATATACACGGGTACATGTAAACGAACACTTTTCTGAAAACTGACAGCTGTGCACAATGTTATTTTTGAAAACGGAGAGGTTGAAATGTCCGTTTACGAAAATAGCCGGCCACGTGTAAACGTAGCATCAATTGGCGTTTTTCCATTACATGGTACCTGCTCGACTCGCCTCGACTTGCCTCGACTCTACTCGCCTCGACGCGCTGTGCATCCGTTTTCCATTGCAGATTTTAGTACTGCCTCAGCGTGGCTGGTCGTCATAGCGACTGCCATGGGCGTGGCTTAGTAGCGTTGGCTTTTCCCCGACTCATTTCCTGGTTCTCCGTCTCCGTAAACAACATGATATCAAAGAGATAGTTAACGTTTACTGCTCCAGATTTCCCACCGTGGTCAGAAAGAACAGGGGAGACACTTTGTTTCTCTCACATATATATGACTCTAGAGTCGCTACTCGCTGCGGAGATAATCGCCGGCACTCTCTCACTTCTCCCTCGCTCACCAGCTTCCCACACACACACATCACACATGCACACACCAGCGCACAAGTATAAACATCAGGCCACTTGTATGCTACGGAGAAAGCTCTGCGTGGAGCCTCCGGCAGCAAAAAACCACCGCTGGCTAAACTATTTAAAAATGCCGTCTCTCGCTAGCAATGCAGTGATCAGTGACGATTCTTTCCGACCAGTCAGCAGCCTGCAGGTTTTCACGTCACCTTTTCGGCTCGCCTCAGCTCGCTTGGAACCTCGACTGAGGTGGTACTAAAAAAAGTATCTGTTAGCAGGTACCAGTTACTTTTTTTCGTAATGGAAAACCAAAAAAGGCGAGTAGAGTCGAGGCGAGTCGAGCAGGTACCATGTAATGGAAAAGGGCCAAATGACATTCGTGTTAACTGTTCTGCAAAAGGGTGGGGAAAATGTGTCAATCCAATGAGAAAGGGTTAGCACGTTTGCAAGAGGTGTCTTCTGCTCTGCTGAGACAGTGGTGATGAAAACCTTCTTTAATCACTTTAAGACCTGACAGAACTCTGATAAAATAAACACACATTTTTGGACAGAACATAAATGAGTTTACTGGAAATGTTGCGTAACGTTTCAGAGATAGCAGTTAGACCGCTGTGAGACAGAACGATCAAAGGTAAAGGAGGAGTAAGGTAAACAGGGAGGAGCAGCACCAAAGGATGAGGTTTTGGTGATTCAGATCAGATTTCTGGACTGTGTTCGCTTAAGCAAGTGGGACGGGAACCCCCACACACACACACACACACACACACACACACACACACACACACACTGTACGGTACAGTTGTACTCTGGACATTTTAACTCCCTTCCTTTTTTTGTCTTTTTCCATTATTTTTCTCTCTCTTTCCCTTCCTTCCTCTCTCTCTCTCTCTCTCTCTCTCTCTGGTGATGTACACGCTTGAAAACAAAGGAATGTTGCCCTTGGAGTTTAATAGGATTTACTTTTGCCCTACTTCCTCTCTCCCTTTCTGTTATCTTGACTTTTTGTTATAGCAACTGGTGGATTTTCACAATAGCTTTGGTGGTTCTTCATTTGCCCTGAAAATAATAAGTCTCCCTGTTTTCAGTTAAATAAATGTCCATTCTTCTGTTCTCTGTTCCTGGTTGATGTAACACAGGAGTGAGTCAAACTGCAACCTGTCAATTTATTCAAGCTTTTTATTTTTTTATTTGCCTGTCTAAACACCTTCTGTCAGGAAAGTACACAGGGAATTTTAACATAATTTTCAGCCACAGCATCTGCAACTGGGTTTTTAGCTCCAGGCAATTGTGGAACAGAAACGGCCATTACTTAAATGTTGTTTGTGCTCAAACTTTGTCCTCAAACTTTGTGCACACAGTTCGGACACACTGTGTTATTTGACAAGTGCTCTCTGGGAGCTTGGAGTTTTGAATTGAACATCTTCATTTCCTGGCTCTGTGTCTCAGCCACACAGTGAGGAGAAGGACAGTGAAGAAGAGTGAGGTGAGGGAGATGCCCTCCCTGCCGAGGGGAGGAGGAGACGAGCTGGTGCGAGATGAGCAGGTCTCCAGCAGGAGGGTACGTCGCAGCACCGTCTGCAGCCTTTTTGCCTGTTTTTTTTTTTTTTTTTGTGGTTGAAAGATTCACTCTTAAATCATATCTTAACTTTATGGCAAGGAGCTCTCCTTGCACTCACTTGTTGCCATTACACTTAACTACTTGCCAGCACATGTATCCTCTAAAACCTTTTGTCACTGTGTTCGTGTGTGTGTGTGTGTGTGTGTGTGTGTGTGTTCGTGTGCGGGTGTGAGTGTTTATGTGCATGGATTTTGTCATAATAAATAAATACTCACAGTGGCCAAAATATAGTGTATGTGTTTCTACAGAGACAATTAGAAGACTATATGAACAGTCTGCTGAAGATGTCCATGTACCGCAAATATCACCATACTGTGAGTAATCCTACTAAGCACTGCACGCTGTGACATAAACTCATACTGTAATGACTTAATACTAATTGTGTGTGTGTTAGAAACGTCTCTATGAATGAGCTAAATGTATCATGTCAGGTACTTTACTGTGGATGCACAGTAAAAAGTATATAGAATTAACTTAAGTTTTCAGCATTTTGCTAAGCTCTAACCTTGAGTGCTGACATAGATTATGAATGTGTTTACCCATAGCACAGTGTCTGCTTTGTGTTGACACACTCAACACATTTAAGTATATTATTGCTGTGCATGTAAGCGAGCAAAAGGCCTCAAGTCTGTAAAATGCCTGAAGAAAAATACTGTGCAAAAATAGAAAGACAACGTTTATTTTTTCTCTAAATCACAAATGAAAAGCTATATTCATTTACTGTAATTTTATTATAATAATGCAGTACAATACCTTGTCAGTATTTCTCTTTTTTTAAACTCTTTATCCAAAATACAAGTGATGCAAAATAGGGAGTATCTTAATATTTTGGGCCATTAATACACAGTGTGTAATCTTTGCCATACTAAACTTTACATTTACCAATACCTACCTTACCTTGATGGTGGAATGAGCCTTTAAACAGACCAATGCAAGGTTTAGACATACAGTAGCATTGGTCTGTTATGTGCTGACATATTATTACTTTCAAAGTCAAAAAATCTTTATTAGTCTCCCTAAGGAGAAATTCGTTTTGGACACAGAGAGAAATTGCTGCAAGAGTTATAGAGACACACAACAAACGCAGGGTTAAAACAGTTAGAATCATCATCATTCTGACGCATTAAAAGTTAATATCGGAGATGACAGCACATGTTGAGGTAATCTAGGATGAGTCACATTGCCTCCAGGGAGATGGTGTTGTGTGTGTGGATGTACTGGAATAGCTGCCTGCTCATTCACATGTCGATGAGTACAGTACAGGATGTATCACTTTTTCTTTTGTTTTTTTTGGTCCGTCTATACAAGAGTCGCTGTGTGAAGCTTCTTGTTGTCTCTTCCTGTCTATTCTCAGATGGAGTTCATTGACATCAGCCAGCTGTCTTTCATTCATGACTTGGGGCCCAAAGGACTGTGAGCATTTTCCCTACTTTCAGTCCCTTTGAGCACTTAACAGTTCACAGCAGAGTGAAGCACTGGAGTTGAAATCGAGAGGCTCAGGATACGAATCCTGTGTCACTTTCTTTAAAGGTCCCATGACATGGTGCTCTTTGGATGCTTTTATATAGGCCTTAGTGGTCCCCTAATACTGTATCTGAAGTCTCTTTTATATAGACCTTAGTGGTCCCCTAATACTGTATCTGAAGTCTCTTTTATATAGACCTTAGTGGTCCCCTAATACTGTATCTACTGTATCTACTGTATCCCAAAATTCAGCCTTGGTGCAGAATTACAGCCACTAGAGCCAGTCCCATAATGAGCTTTCCTTAGGATGTGCCATTTCTGTGTCTGCAGCTATTGAGGAGGAGAGACGGGAGGCAAGGTGGAGGGTGGGGGTGTGGCCTTGACCAACTGCCACTTTGCTCGTTTGAAAGCCATGATGTCTCTCTCTCATGGGTGGGCCAAATTCTCTGGGCGGGCAAAGCAGAGAAAGGGGAGGTAACCTTGCTCCTTATGACCTCATAAGGAGCAGATTCCAGATCGGCCCATCTGAGCTTTCATTTTCTCAAAGGCAGAGCAGGATACCCAGGGCTCGGTTTACACCTATCACCATTTCTAGCCACTGGGGGACCATAGGCAGGCTGGGGGAATGCATATTAATGTTAAAAAACCTCATAAAGTGAAATTTTCATGCCATGGGACCTTTTAAGTGTGCTCATTTACAAACTTCTATTCGAATCGACGGCGTACCCCCGCAGACCCGTCTGCGTCTACGCCGGACCCTACGCCGTAGCCTGACGTGCACCTCTCGAAAAATTTTACAACACGTCGCAGCGACGCACGCCGCTCAGCCGTGTTGCATTTCCCCCCGACTCATTTCCTGGTTCTCCTTCTCCATAAGCAACATGAAATCAAGGAGAGGGTTAACTTTTCCTGCTAAAGATTTCCCACCGTGGTCAGAAAACACAGGGGAGACACTTTGTTTCTCTCTCTATGACTCTAGAGTCGGTACTCGCTCCGAAGCTAATCGCCGTCACTCTCTCACTGATCCCTCGCTCTATCACCTACTCCCCCCACACACACACATGCCGGCTTGACGCACACACCAGCGCACAAGTATACATACAGTAACATCAGGCCACTTACGTAGGCTACGGCGAAAGCTCCGCGTGGAGCCTCCGCAGAACCATAAAACAAGTTTAAGTCTCCTATTTTGTTATTTATTCTCTCCTTACATCATAGTGCATACATATTACATAAGAAACTACAATTTTTTGACCTCTTCAGACAAATGTTGGAGAAACTGTGGACCACAAAGTGGAAACCACACTCACATTTTCTGGTCTAGTACTTTCTGGAGGGAAGTGTTAGACGCCCTGAGGGAAGTGTTTCGCCAAAATATCCCTAATGACCCAAAGGTAGTCCTCCTTGGTTCAATCCCGGAAGGTTTTGGGGGAAGAGCCAAAATCTATCTGTTACAAATACTCTTAGGAGCCGCTATTAAGTGTATCACGATAAGATGGTTGAAACCGGAACCACCCACATATCATATTTGGCTTAAAAAAGTATGGGAACTGTATGAGATGGAACAAATTACATATGCAATAAGGCTACAACGACCCACATTTATAAAGAGATGGAGCCCCGTAATGAGTCTACTAATGCAATGAGAAAAGTATACTTTTGTCTTATTATTACTTTTTTATTGTTTTATTTCCTTTCTTTTTCACTTTATTTATTCATTTATTTTTATTTATTATTATTTTTTTTTTACTTGCCTATCTGTATATTTTCATAGCAGCTATAAATGTGTGAAGTGTAAGGTAAAATGTAAAATTGCATTGTATGTATGGAATGGAATATTTTGGTGAAAATAAAGTGTGAGTTCCAGAAACTACAATTTTTCTGTCTTTTCCAGGGAAGGGATGATCTATAAGCGCTCAGGCGGACATCGTATCCCTGGGATGAACTGCTGTGGTCAAAGCCAGGCCTGCTACCGCTGGTCTAAACGGTGTGTGATTACCCCCGTCCCCCATTGTTGTTGCTGTGTTCACATAATGTGTATTACTGTTCTTAAGTGGTTTTCTTCTTGTAATCAAGCAAACATGGTGTATATATATAGTATTTCGCATTGACTTGATGGTAGTTAAACAAAATGTAATGTTTTTATTTGTTTCCTCTATATAGCAACTCTCTTTTGACTCCATTTGAGCTTACTACTACAGTTTACGAGTGGAACCCCTTAATGTCTGATTAAACACAAGATGGATTAGCATTTTTTACTTTCATTTCTCTTTCTAACTGGCAAACTTGTCTGAATCGTAGGATGTAGGTGTGATGGATGATATTTACAAAGGAAATTAAACATTCCAGGCCTGGGCAGGAAGCTGTGGGTGTTAAAACACAGTGACCACTCATTGCATATTTAAAAACATAATAATGATAATATCTTAATAAGTGTTAGTTTTGCCTATCGTCTGATAATTATTTTCACATTTTGCTGAAAAAGTCTCCATAGCATCTTCAGCCCAGCTTCATTGGCACATGCTTGCTTCATCTGTTTGTTTCTCTTCATCACAGCCAAATTATTATGTGAGCCATTTTTATTGTTGTTTTTTTTGAAGACAACACAAAAAAAATCCCACACACGTTTGAAACGCTCTGTCCATCCACCTACATCCCCATGATGATTTTCTTCCTACACCCTTATCCTTAAAACAACAAATACAAGAAATGGTCCACACAACAATGAATCAAGATCTGCAGGACTTTATGTACGACACATAAATCGTACATCCTAATGATGATCATGAGGTGTGTGTGTGTGTGTGTGTGTGTGTGTGTGTGTGTGTGTGTGTGTGTGTGTGTGTGTGTGTGTGTGTGTGTGTGTGTGTGTGTGTGTGTGTGTGTGTGTGTGTGTGTGTGTGTGTGTGTGTGTGTGTGTGTGTGTGTGTGTGTAGCTGGCTGGTGGTGAAGGACTCCTGCCTGCTGTACATAAAGCCAGACTCAGGGGCCATCTCCTTTGTTCTGCTGGTGGATAAAGATTTCAGCATCAAGATGGACTCCAAAGACACAGAGACCAAACACGGAGTCCGAGTTGACAGCCTCTCCAGGTTATATTTCTCTCTGCGTGCATGGCAATTTTGTTGCAGATGCCCAAGGAGTTGTATATTTTGAGTAACGCCTCACGGTGGATAATGATGATAATGTTATTTCAGCATCAGTTAAAAAGAAAATCCTCGGCTCTCACACTGTTAAAATGTATTCCAAACCGTTATATATATGCCAAAAAAAAAACTTTAAAGAGACTTCCTACATTCTCCTGGGAACTTGTGTACATTTCTGGTTTAAAGTGGAGGTGGAGTGCACTATAGCAATTGTAACAATGGAGAAAAACAAAGTCTCCCTCTTTGCTGAAAACGCTTTACATTTGTTTTCTACCAGATGTTTACCATTAATAGATAATTGTAGATGGCTAAAAACATTGTTGCTCCCCAACTTGCATTACAAATCTCAAGCAGTGTTCTAAAATACTATAAAAAAAAGGCTAAAACAAATCCCAGCGTCATTGCTTAAAGCTGTTGCTAACAGTCTGCTGTTGCAGGGTGGATTGTTTCCTTTAGCTCCTTTTCATTCCAACACTCTTAATCCAGGGCTTATTTTATTTTAGGAATGATTACCAAGCTCTGTTATCTCATAAAAAAAAGAAAACACAATGCCTGCTTTTATAAACTGATCTGCAGTGTGTTAAGCTAAGGGCAAAATTAAACATTGCCTCATTTATTATTTTTATTTATTTTTTGCACTAATGTGGTTTAGGGTGCCAGAGCAAATACAATGACTACGTGTAGTATCTGTATGTGTGAGCACAGGCATGTATTTCATTGTGTGTGTGTGTGTGTGTGTGTGTGTGTCCTGGCGACAGGACCCTGGTGTTTAAGTGCAGCAGCTACAGACACGCGCGCTGGTGGGGTCAGAGCATCGAGAGCTTCGTGAGGAATTACGGGAAGGCTTTCCTCCGAGATCACCGCTGTGGATCATTTGCACAGGAGCAGGAAAACATCCCTGCCAAATGGTAACCACACTGGGAGAGTTTTTTTTTTGCATTAGTTTAAACATTTCCACATGTGTTTCTTTCTGACAGACCTATGTAGTGTCCTGCATTTAAAATGTGTTTTTTTAATTGTCAATCAATTGGTTCAGCTCTGCATGTATATACCATTTGAATTAGACAGAGATAGTTTTGTAGATTTAATCATGTTCTCTACAAAAACCTGCTCATTGGAGAGTAAAAAAAACAACAACTCATAATTCACACATTTTCAACACATTTTTCTCTGCTTTCCTCTTTCATCCTTTCACTGGTAACTATAGAAATGAGATTGAATAGTCCATGTGATAATAATGTCAGTACGTTGTCTGCGTACTCAGCACAGAGCCTGAGTGAAAAACACTCTGAGATCCTGTAAGCTAATGGAAAAAGAGAGTGTTTTAAAGAACATTAGACGTTATGTCATGATGACTGCTATGGGTGTTGCCTGAAGCTTGCAAGGTTAAGAAAGTTGGGGAAGTTTGGGCCTGTGTGTGTGTGTGTGTGTGTGTGTGTGTGTGTGTGTGTGTGTGTATGTGTCTACACAAGCACACTGGTTTTCACAAATGACTGTAATTAACTGTAATTTATCTTTGCAGGTACGTGAATGGAAAGACTTACATGGAGGATGTGGCTGATGCTTTGGAGGAGGCCAAAGAGGAAATCTTTATCACTGACTGGTGGTGAGTTTCAGTGTGTCTTTTGTGTGAAAATGCACAATGTCAACAAGTGTCATTTGTCAGCACTGAAGTGTGAAAACCCAGAAATATATAGCTCTATATTTGTCCTGCTGTAACACTGCAGCAGCCTTAACTTCCTCCAAACATGACAGAATAATAATCCCAGAGAAGCAAAACAACCGATCAAACACTATTCTTATTAGTGGACTCAACCAGGAGCCTGTATCATGAAGCAAGTATAACTTAAGCGTGATTTAGTTTACTAGATGAGTAACTTAGTATTTGAAGTAATGCAGGAAGTGTGCATTTAGTTTCCATGCTTATTGTGTTTCCACAACTATGTTAGTGAGTAAATCTATTGAAATGGCCACCACACCATAACAGAGGAGTGTGATGTGTAAGATTAGAAAGCAGAGGTTAAGTCGTGTGTGTCATGGCTGTATAAAATCAATGGGCATCTGTACGTCTTTACCAAGCGCAAACCAGTATAGAAGGCATCAATAAAATGTTAGGGAGGGTCATCCCTTTTTTCCCAATCATTTTGGAGGGTCATAGAAAAAATTGTGCTGGCAAAGGGAGGGTCAAGTCTATTTTGACTAAAGATCCCAAAACTCCTCTGGTGGCCCCTTAAATAAATAACGAACAGTCCCTTAACAAAAAAAGAGAAACCTTTTTGCCACAACATGAACATATTATAAATAATAAATAAATAAACAAATTACATTGTGTACAGGCTAATATTGAACTAACTAAAATGCAAAGGAATGTAAACAACAAAGACTTTTTAGGTCAAACTACATAATGACACAAACCTTTAACAATAAACTTGGTGTCTGCCCTGTTGTCACCATTGAACTAATGTGCAACTTAAGTGGAAAGGAATGGAATTGAATTGCCTTGTTGCTGAAAGGTGCTGTAGACATAAAGTTGCCCAACATCAAGCGCCCATGTGTAGGGGTTTGCTCCTCGGCGCAGCGGGCCCGGGTTCGACTCCGACCTGCGGCCCTTTGCTGCGTGTCATTCCCCCTTTTCTCGCCCCTTTCATGTCCCTATCTGCATGTGTGTGTGTTTGCACATGTGTGAGTGTGTCAGAGCTCCGCTCTCTGTCAATATGCAGAGAGGACAGATAAGTTTGCTCTTACGTGCTACCAAAATTTGGTACTGTTTCATTTAAAGTGAATCGTTCCTCGGTAGTACCAGCGTAATTCGGTCAGTTCCCAAAAAAGTACAGAGTTCAGTACCCAACCCTATTCAATAGGTTGTTAGTGTGGTGAACTGTCTTTCTGTTTATTTACAGTCCTGTTTTAAACCCAGTGGACACAGGGTTGTGCAAAAAGGTTTCTTCTGTCTCTGACATCTATTTCACGGTGGACAAAGTGATCTACTGATCTATACAAATATCTATACTGCTCTTTATTAGTCGTCATTTTACTGTAAATTCCCCGACTAATCTGATTGGTTAGGTCTGATCCTCTGAACTGAAGCTTAGGTTAGCCGTGCAGCATCATAGGTAACCATGGTGATGTACCCTGCTTGAAAGTGAGCCTGAGTTAAAGGTGCCTTGTGGACTCTCCTTGTAAACATACAAAAGTTATGTTCACAGTCCGTACGAGTCACCAAAACACAGTATGTGCAACCTATGGTTTCTTCTACACACATGTCGAGTGCAATACCATCCTCATAAAATATTTGCAAACATTTGATTTTTCCAAATCCTTGTTTACATCCATGCTTACTTGCTGGCACTCTTGTTCTTTGGCTCTCTTGGCGCATCGGCGTGGAATCCTTTGTTGTGGGTCGATCCTGCATGCTGTTTCCCCAATTTTCCAATCTCTCTTTCTGCTATTGATATTTGGATAAAGGTAAAAATGTCTCCAAAAAACTCCTCTTTAAAGAGTAGGGTAAGGTTGTTGCCATGGCTGCAAGATACGTCATATTGCAGAATCATGTGAACATGCGTATATATCTAGTATTTCTGGCATCTGCATCCACATCCACCATCACACATATATCTTTTTATGTACTTTTTATGCTCCTTTAATATTCTGTAATCCTTTCTCGAATGGTTTGACATTGAACTGTTTTACCACAAAAGTTCCACAGGTAGAGTAATTATGCAGCAGTATTTAATTATAGTATGTAGATGAGGCTGTAAAAATAGCATCATGCACCAGCTGAAAACAATATAGAATAGTTGTAATGGCTTATTTCTGTAGTTTGGTGAACACACAGCGCACCATCAGACTCTTTACATTTCAGTTAATCGAATTTTAACTGCAATTTTGATTTCGGCTCCTAGCGATCACAAAAACAATGTAATCGAGAAAAACCAATTATTTTGCACATTACGTTTTGCAAGTTAACTTTTATTTTGTCTTGTATTCGGAATGACGTGTGTACGTTCACCTCTCCCGAAGGCTAAACTCACTCAGCCAACAACATTTGAATATATTTTTTATATTATTTATTTTAAGGGGAATTCAAAAAGTCCAACGGGAAAAGTATAACAGTTTAAGGTGTTTTCACTGTTGATTTGTTTAAATGTTTCACTGTCTTTTAAGTTCAATAAATGCAACATCTTTTCAAAAGTCAATGAGTGATCATGTTTAATAATCGTGATTTCAATATTGACCAAAATAAGTGTGATTATGATTTGTCCCATTATCAAGCAGCCCTACAACTTGACACCTTGAAACCCAGTTAGTGTTGTACATGCTGTAACACATTTCATTATGTATTACCCACAACTCCTGACTTTCTGACAGGCAATGCAATGGTACTGGCTCTGATTACAGCCTCATCCACACACCCAGAATAGAAATACACTACCAGAAAGATATAGTATCTGTTTACACTTCCGCTACACCCCCTTTGTCTTTCACTGTCCTTTTTCAAACAGGCATGTAATCCAAGTATAAAATGTTTAGGGTCGGAAATGTGTTGAAATAAAAAAAACACTAAAATTTTTGTTCAAAACATATTAAAAACAAAACTAATTTGTCACATGTCACATTGTCAGATGATAGTCACACCGGAGGGTACACTAACCTCGCAAATGGTGTTGCAAAGATGCAAATCAAATCAAATAGTGATATCTGGCTCAACTGCTTTGCATATGCTTTTCTTTTCCTTCTTCCTTTTCTAGTGTATTTCATGGAGTTTTGGAGTAACAGAGATATAATAGTCCTGTAGACTGTAATTTCAAACATAATAGTTTCTGGTCCCTCGGAGCCAAATGTACGACGTGGCTGAAATCCCTGTGTTCCAAAGCAGTAATCACTGGGCTTATCATCTTAACCAATGAGGTGTCAGCCTGTGTAATGTGAGCCAATGGCATTGTAGACATGTATGCTCAGGATGCCAATGTGAATGACTCATGAGACTGTATCATTATGTGAAGTCTGTAATAGAAGTTTATTAAAAAGTGTTGGGAGCTCTAAAGGCTGAATACAAACATCTATTTTCTACTAATGTTTCATTAAGTAATGGTGAGGCATTCAGAAATATGTAATTTTATCTTTTAAACTGTTTTATGTCTCTGTCTTATCTTGGCGTCTCTGTCTCTCTTTTTTCCCAGGCTAAGTCCAGAGATCTTCTTGAAGAGACCTGTGGTGGAGGGAAATAGGTGGAGGCTAGACTGTACCCTCAAACGCAAAGCTGTAAGTAGCAATTAGATTGCTAACATTTTGAGACAGAAATAACCCACAGGTCAAGTATTGAGCACTATAGACTGTGTACTAACAATAGAAAAGAGGATTATTTTGTTACTTTAGATACCAATACCCAGGGTTTCCTTTTCAGAAATGATTCAAATTGTATTGAAACATAAGAAGTGTGAACAGTAAAATGTCTCGTATTGTAAAACGTGAGATTTCCATTTTTTTTTTTATTATAAAGCAGTTCGCGGTGCTATATAAATATTGTGAAAGTATCAAAATGCTCAATTTGCAGGCACAGTTTTCAGAAACTGTGCCTTTAAATGAGCCACCAGGACTTCCGTACGGTTGTGATGTCACAACTATATATATATATATATATGTATGTATGTATGTATGTATGTATGTATGTATGTATGTATGTATGTAGAAAGTGCCGCTACAGTGCAGTTACAGTCATTCTTCGGCTGTAGTGACAGTGCAGAGAAGCTGAGAGTACAGATGAGAAAAACACGGAAACGCTGACCAATCAGAACAGACTAGGCTTTTTCGGGAGTGGGGCTTAAAGAGACAGGCACTAAAACGGAGCGTTTCAGACAGCGGGGGAATACAGGTACATTCAGACTGACAGTACGAGGAAAAAAATTGTATAATGACCATAAAGCACGTAAACATGTTCTAGTAGAACCCCAAAATACAAATATGATCCTGAAAATTAGCATAATTAAATGGCCAGAAACTGTGTTCTTAGGATGAGAGGGGAGGAATGCAACACAAGCAAAAGTGTGAGGAAAGAAACAAGAAATGTGTTCTTAACGTTGTTTTACCTTTCTGTCTCTCAATAGCAACAGGGAGTGCGCGTCTTTGTGATGTTATATAAGGAGGTGGAGCTCGCCCTGGGCATCAACTCGGGCTACAGCAAGAGGACCCTCTTGCACCTGCACCCCAACATCAAGGTAACTGAAGGATTATGGGTAGTGAAAGAGGATGCAGTGTTGCACTAATTGCACAGACAAAACCAGACTGTATATATTGTAAACACACAATTACATATTATACCTCCTGTGTACTATTTATGTGAATCCATGTGTGCTGTATTTCATATGTTTGTGTCTCAGGTGATGCGTCATCCAGACCATGTTTCCTCCTCAGTCTATCTGTGGGCGCATCACGAGAAGCTCGTTGTCATTGACCAATCAGTGGCCTTCGTGGGCGGGATCGACCTGGCATACGGTCGCTGGGATGACAGGGAGCACCGGCTGACGGATGTCGGCAGTGTGACACGCTCTGTGGCCCTGGAGCAGGTCAGACACACAACTACACACAAACAAACACAGCTCATTAAAACGCCCTGTCTACAGTTTGGAGTTATAGGCAATAAATGTGGGTAGAAACTCCTGACTAATGGTTCAAATACGAGAAGGAGGAGAGGAAATGGAGACATATATTTTACTCTAACTCACACAGTGGCACTGGGGCCGGTGAAGAGTAGCATTGCACGTACCCACAGTGACAGCCTGTGGTGAATGTGTATGTGCATGAATACAGACTATAAAGAGCAAACACTTTCACAGTGCCAGCTATTGAATATGCCTCTTCTATTTAATGACACACACATCCAGTACAAGACAAGCACACACACATTCTCTTACATTCAAGAGGATAAACTAATTCTTTAAAGGAAACCTTTAGGCAAAACTGTTCATTTTTGTGCTCAAGACATTCCAAAATAATGACTATGCTCTTATAAAAGACAAACTGTGAATATTCATAGTTCCCAGATGATAGATCAAAGTATTTTAGGAGCCTCTTTAACCTTTCCTCTACAGTAGCACCAAACCTTTTATATTTATATTTTATATACCAATTATATTGTTAATTGCAACAATTTCTGGGACAATTAATTGTACAGTAACATTTTGAGTTGTTACAGCTTTATCCCATATTCATCTTTTAAACCTTCTCAAGAAACACCAGTCAGTATAACAATACAATTTAACAGCACCCCAAACTACAGCCTCCAAAATTGCCGTGAAGTTGAATCAGCACCGCTCTAAAACAGTTTCAACAAAATCCCCTTCATGGAGGTAGGATTTATTGTAAGGTGTTGTATTAGACAGCATTAGTTTTAGCTAATAAACTAGCAACTGAGTGTACATCTGCTGTTGTTTTCATGCTGCCAGACTGGCTCCGCTAACACTCCGTCAAGTAAGGGTGTGTCCTCCGTTGATGGCGTCTCTAAGAGCAATGGACGAGGGACGCCCCCCAGTGAGCCTGTGGACTTGCCCAAGCTGAAGGGGATTGGGCGCAGTAGGAAGGCTCGCTTCAGTCTGTACAGACACCTGCACAAACACACTCTGCAGCACGCAGACAGTGTCAGCAGCGTCGACAGCGCAGGTGTGTTTGTATGAGAAGAAAGATGAGAATATGCGAGAATGTTGGAATATGAATTGGCTGAATGAGAGGCAATTGCAAAGAACTTTGCTATAACAGTGCTGTACAGTATACTGTAAATGCAGTCCATTTAACATTATATTTTATTGTGTGTGTGTGTGTGTGTGTGTGTGTGTGTGTGTGTGTGTGTGTGTGTGTGTGTGTGTGTGTCTGTGTAGGGAGTGGTTCAGTGCAAAGCCTAAAGACAGGTGTTGGAGAGTTGCAGGGAAACACGCGCTTCTGGCATGGAAAAGACTACTGCAACTTTGTCTACAAGGACTGGATCCAGTTGGAGAAACCTTTTGATGGTCTCACACACACACACACACACACACACACACACACACACACACACACACACACACACACACACACTATTAGTTTGGTCTTAGCCTATAAGGTTTTCCCCATTGCTAGGTCTAAAACTCTTTTTATTTTATACAAAGCCCTACTTAGTCTCATGATTTTCCTGTTATACCAGTTTGATGGAAACAAATAGTCAACTGGAAAACTAATATGAAGTGGAACAGAGTACCACAAAGCACTTATTTGTTTACATTTTTTCTCTTCCTCTCTCTGAACCAAACTCTATGACCCCGCTGTGCTTCTTTCTCCCATGTTCTCCCATGATTTCTGTCCCTGGCTTCTTTATTCTACCATACTGTATCTTTTTATATCCTTTCTCCATCTCACACTTTTATTCCTGTCTCCATTGGGTTGCTTCTGCTCTGTGCAGACTTCATCGACAGGTACACCACTCCCAGAATGCCTTGGCATGACATTGCCTCAGTGGTTCATGGCAGAGCTGCGCGGGATGTGGCCAGGCACTTTATTCAGCGCTGGAACTTCACTAAGGTACTGTTTCAAGGCTAAGCTAACCTGGGCTCGTATAACACAGACACACAGCTGCTAACGGCTAACCTAGCTCATAACATTATTAATGGTGTTAGTTTCCTCTGCCTGCGTGATGCATTTAACGTGAGATTGCCTAAGAGGTGTGTGCTGTGTTAAACTGACTCACCCAGTCGCTATTTCGTTAGCGTCTGAAGATGGCTGCAACCTTCGCTCCGGGTCCACTGCTCTGCGTCCTCCGTCAGCGTCCTCGGCGGGCCAGCCCCGCTCTTCCTTGTTGTTGTTGTAGTTCACGTTTTCCGAGGTGTATTTACAAAAGTTATGTTGTGGGAAAACAGGAATAGTCTTCCAGCGTCTTTGTCTTCAATAGAGTGGTAGCATCTGTTGGGCAGCCGTCCAATTGAGGCTCCCCGCCTCTACTTCCTGTGAATCAATTCCTCAACCCATCTCCATGCCCGCCGTTTGCCCTGGGCTAAATCAGCATCACACAAATGCGCCCACCTCATGTGACATGTCTGTCTAACCCTGTCAATCAGCTAAGCACGCCAACTTCTCTAATGACACTACATTGATATCATAACAGTGCTGTAACACACACACACACACACACACACACTGTGCACATTAACAAACACACAGGGATGTATAGTAGTATTAAAACTTAAAGCTAAACTCATTTGACTAAAAGTTTGAAGTAAAATGAACTAGTAAAAGGTAAAAGTTTCTTTGTTGCCAGAATTTAACTACCTTTTTAGACAGATAGCCTATTCATTTAATTGCTTTATTTGTTTATTTCTAATGCTATTTAATAGTAATCAATACATTAAACAGTAATCCTAGCAAGTAGTCGCTAACTAATGTAATTTAACTGGGGAAAATCGTGAATAGTTGTCTTAAAAAAATTGAGAGAACAATACACACCAACCTGGCGAAATCCTAGGAAATGTCAGTTGAATGGAACAGTGGGACAAAATACCTTAATCGCCACACTTTTTCACTTTCCATGGCATCAACTTTTTCCTCCCATTTTCCTATTTTTTTTACTCTTTTTCCATTTGTCCTCTAACCCTATATTAACTCTATCTCTCTGCCAAATGTCTCCAACTGTCTCCACTACAGATCATGAAGCCAAAGTATCGCTCTCTGTCTTATCCGTTCCTGCTGCCCAAGTCTCACTCCACTGCCAATGAACTCCGATACCAAGTCCCTGACTGTGTCAATGCCAAAGTGCAGGTAAGAGAACTGAAAAAGGACCATTTTAACTTTAACTGCACTCATTAAACAACACATCTTGTGGAAATGTTTTTATTTTTATTTTTTAATCTTTATAATTATACAAAATGAGAAATGGGGGCATACAACCAACCATTCACCAAGCCTTAAAAGAACCACTGGTTGAAAATTACAGAGAACAGTATAAACTCCCACTTTCCCACACTACTTTCCACATCCCAGTCCCAATCCCAATAATAGAGAATGAGCGTGAAAAAAAAAAACTCTCCATGGGCCAGAAAGTTATATAACTACAAATGTTTGCACAAACCATGGACACGCAAAGGTTTTAAGCCAAAAGGAACCAACCTTTGAGTGAAATGTTGACTGAAATTAGAAGTGCACAAAGGTCCTACCACAACTCCATCAGGCTTTTAAGAAAAAGTGTTCTTTTGTTTTCTCTGTATCGTTAAAATGATTTCATTTCATTCAAACTGTGTCTGTTTTTTAGTTGACACCTCTGTGAACAGCACGTACAACTTCCCCATTTTTATCTACTTTATCTACCACTAATAATACACACCCATTTTTAAAATATGTCTTACATGTTGGCTGTTTTTTATTAGAATATTTGCAGTGAAGTGAATGCCCTTACAGGAATTATTTACCGATAATTATTCATTAATGTAAGTAGTATTGAACCAAAGTATTTGTTAGTTAATTTGTAGGTTTATACTGGTGTTTGGTATTACCTTATGATAATCGCTGAATTTCAGTAGTCATGTTTTTATCATATAGGTACATTTAACCATGCAATTTGATTGTTTAAAGACACACTCACACCTGTTGTCAACTCATTTCCTCTATATAGCTCTTATTTATCTATACTATAATGTGTAGGTGTTGCGATCCGCAGCAGATTGGTCGGCAGGCATAAAGTACCACGAGGAGTCCATCCACAATGCCTACATCCAGGTCATCGCTAAGAGCAAACACTACATCTACATAGAGGTAAAGCAGCAGTGAGACCAGGGTATCAGAAGAATCAGAATCAGAATCAGAAAAGCTTTATATTGCCACAGGGGGAGGTGATGGCACAGTGGATATGACACATGCCTTTGGTGTGGGAGACCAGGGTTCGATTCCCACTGTGATACATCAACCAATGTGTCCCTGAGCAAGACACTTAACCCCTAGTTGCTCCAGAGGCGTGCAACTTCTGACAAGCAAATGAAAGTCGCTTTAGATAAAAGCGTCAGCTAAATGACATGTAATGTAATGTAACAATAAGTACACTTGTGTGTGGTGGTGAAAAGGTGCATACACAAACAAACATGTTAAACATTAATATAAGGGGCGGCCTCTAGATCACCCAGTAAGAGAGTTCGCCCCATGTAGGCTGAGTCCTGCAGCGGCACGGGTTCAAATCCGACCTGCTGCCCTTTGGTGCGTGTCATCCCCCATCTCTCTCCCCCTTTCATGTCTATCCACTGTCACTATATAATAAAGGGAAAAATCCCCCCCAAAAAATCTTTAAAAAAAGAAACCTTAATATAAAATAAACAATAAATACAGATAAAAAAATATATACATACAAAGTAACCGTTGCATGAAAAAAGGCTGAATGGGTTGAGTGCAAAATTTGCAAAGAATATAATGGGCAATGGGCAGATGTCCAGGATGAAGGTTAGTGCAAGTGTAGTTGCTAGGGATTGTGGGGTGGGGGGTTAAGAGTCAGTGTCAGTGGGGGTCCAGGGCCTTGTTGGTAAGGATAAAAGGAAAGACAAATACTGTGCGATTACTTACTCAGCTCACCCAGTAGAGCGTGCGCCCCATGTAGGCTCAGTCCTTTGCAGCGGCCCGGGTTCGAATCCGACCTGCAGCCCCTTGCTGCGTGTCATCCCCTCTCTTTCTCTCCCCCCTTTCCTGTCTATCCACTGTCACTATCGAATAAAGGGAAAAGCCCCCTGTCACGAGAGTTAAGCTAAATTCTTGAGAGGCTTGTTTTTACTGTCAGTAATGACATTGCTCCACTGAGATTCAGTAATGTCATCAATGTACTCCGTGACTCTCTCATTGTGGAATGAAATGCTTCTCTGCTCTGTAACTTTAAAGTGTTCTCCCCTCTCCTATCAGAACCAGTTCTTCATCAGTTGTGCCGACAACAAGACGGTGTACAACAAGATCGGAGACGCCATCATTGAAAGGATCATCAGAGCGCACAAGTACTTCCCTTTCTTTTAAATGATTTGTTTTTTAAGTAGTACTTGTGGTTATAGGAAGGAAGGTTTTTTTTTTATGTGCTTTTTTTTAAGTCTCCTCTCTTCTTCTACTTCTGCTTCTCACATCTTAGCGCTGCTTGCCTGTGTCTTTGTGTAACTGATGGTTGTTTGCTCACAGGGAGGGTAAGAAGTACCGTGTGTATGTGGTCACCCCCCTGCTTCCTGGCTTTGAGGGGGACATCACCACAGGAGGAGGGAACGCCATTCAGGCTGTCATGCACTTCAACTACAGGTGGACCACATGACACTTGAATAAGTCTGAGTTTTAGATTGAAAGAGGAAATGTGAAGGGAAATGAGAAAGCAGATGTGGGAGTGTGATTAGAATTCTATTGTGTTATCTTTCAAGTTAATTTGAGTCTAGGATGGACAATATTTACGTGCTTTATTGATGAGTTTTAATCTCCTGCCTCCTCAGAACCATGATCAGAGGAGAATACTCAATCATCTCCCAGCTGAAAAAGGAGAGTAAGTACAAGAATAAACTATAACATTAAATGTTGTGATAACTAATAAAAAGGTTAGAGTTAGAAAAGTGCTAGTCGGGGCAGCCTCCAGCTCACCCAGTAGAGCGTGCGCCCCATGTAGGCTCAGTCCTTTGCAGCGGCCCGGGTTCGAATCCGACCTGCAGCCCCTTGCTGCGTGTCATCCCCTCTCTTTCTCTCCCCCCTTTCCTGTCTATCCACTGTCACTATCGAATAAAGGGAAAAGCCCCAAATAAAATATTAATAATAAAAAAAATGTAAAGGAGAAAAGAAAAGTGCTAGTCTCGCATTTCCAGACCTATCTCCACAGCACTGTGGAGTAAGGTCTGGCTACAATACTGGATACATTCTGGGATAGGAGAAAAAAATGCCCTGGGTTGTTTGCATTTCTTTAAACCAATTACAATCGTTTTGGGCGGCGATAAGCTCCGTACACAGCACCAGTGTCTCTGCAAAATAGTCTTGGGAAGGAACTTGTTTTGGTGAAACATTTGCACCCTGCAAAAGAAAACACAACATACACTATTAAATGAAGCTACCTATATACACAATAGAGTAACGTGAGCTATTTAAATTACCTGGATCCACAGTTAAAAGTAATTTGCTCTTACCAGTGTATCGCTGTGTGTATTTTTTCCATAGCAATCCCCACCAATCCGTCCCAAAACGTACTATTTAGAGAGTAAATGCCATAAACATATTATTTTTAAATCTTTACATTCATTCCTGAATTCCCCCCTAATTTCTCCTCTCCTCTCCTCTCCTCTCCTCTCCTCTCCTCTCCTCTCCTCTCCTTCTCCTCCTCTCCTCTCCTCTCCTCTCCTCTCCTCTCCCAGTGGATGACCATTGGATGAACTACATCTCCTTTGCTGGCCTGCGAACTCACGCTGAGCTGGAGGGACGCCTGGTCACAGAGCTCATCTACGTGCACAGCAAGATGCTCATCGCTGACGACAACACAGTCATCATCGGTCAGTCTCTCATCGGCTCTCTTCTGTCTCACTCTCTCTCTCTCTCTCTCTCTCTCGTTCTGTCTCTTTTTTCTTTTGTTTCATATGTATAACCAACTACTATTTGAGGCAACTAGCCTCGCTGCCTTGACACCAATTGAGATGTGATAAATCAAAAAATATACCTTCATTTCTGTATAGTTCACCATGTGTGCAGCTAACAAACGGGCATACAAATACTGTTTAAATATGTGGTGGCTGCTGCAACATAGCTCTCCTGCGCCTTCTGCTGGCTATTAAGGCGCAGCTCACTCTCTCAAAGTACTTCCAACAACAATCAACAAATGAAAGGGCTGCAAATCATTCTGAAATGCTCTCCTTTCATGTTTTTTTCTTCTTCTTTTTTAGACATTAGTGTAAGTTTAGTTGTATTTATACAGACCATATTAATAAGTCAAAAAGGCCTAAGGTTTGTCAGTTTATAGAACCATAACATTATTGTTATTGATAGCATGGTTAAGATGAATGCAGAGATCCAGCTTCCATCTTTTGTTCTGTGTATTTGTTTCAGGTTCTGCTAACATCAACGACAGAAGCATGCTGGGTAAACGTGACAGCGAAGTGGCTGTGATTGTTGAGGACTCCGAAAAGGTGGCTTCGATGATGGATGGACAGGAGTATGACGCTGGACCCTATGCACTTCAGCTACGCCTTGAATGCTTCAGGTGTGTGTGTGTGTGTGTCTGGGGGGGATAAATAAATAAAGTGATAAAGTTATTTCATAATAAATCTACTCTACTGTAACTGTCTTTAATTGCTTGTGTATAGTTCATTTTCTTTTACTCTTTCGCTAGTTGTATGCCTCTTATTTATTTTATTTTTTACTTCTCCGTCTGTACTCATTTCTGTCTTGTGCTGCGGCAACACCTGAATTTCCCCCTCTGGAGATCAATAAAGGTGTATCTTATCTTATCTTATTTCATCTTATCTTATCTTCTGTTTCTGAACAGGACTATACTTGGAGGTCACACTGACACCAGTATTGACCTGTCTGACCCCATCAGTGAGCGCTTCTATAAGGAGGTGTGGATGACCACAGCTGGCCGAAACGCCACCATTTATGAGAAGGTATGGACCGACATAATTGGTTTAGGGGGAAATTTACCAAAAAATAAGTCATGACTCATGAGGCTGAGGAATTAGCACATGTGCCAGATGTTTTTTTGATAGGTTCGTACTGTAACTTAAACATAATTTGCAGATGTCAACAAAAATATATATGTGGATTTATTGTGTCTGCTGAAACCTTACGAGTTACTCTAGTTGTTAGTAGGGGCTATGTGAAAATACATGGTCCGGTGTATATTTGACCTCTTCGCTAAAAATATAAATTTGTCAGAGTTTCCCTCTGACTGGCACCCCGGCAAGGTCAAACCGTTACAATATATAGAACAAGTCAGCGGGTAAATTTCCGAAAGCAAAGTTCAGGATTTACCAAAGAATTAGACATGAGGTTCAGTGGTGCTCTTGCCATCCATTCGGTTATATCACACATCGTTATACTCAGCTAACATCAGGCAAACAACTTTTGGAACACAATATCAAATCATGACTGAAACATAACCAACCATGTGACCATTAACCAATCATGTTTTGCAGGATGTAATATTTTAAATGCAAAGAGCTTTTATTTTGGTATGATGTGGCCTTTCGTGTTTATTCTCTGTTCCCCTGTCTGAAGCATAACATTTAATGCCATACCTCCTTTGTGGATTTGCCTGCCCAGGGCCTGCTGATGAAATGTAGCTATTGGGCTAACTCTGGGTCAGTCAATGACTGTCCAGTGTCCCTGTTAAATAAACAAAAACAGAAATAAATACATTCATTCACAATAATTTTCTCTTGTGCTATCATACTCGTGACACAACAAAAGAAAAATTTGGATCAGTGAAAAAATAGAAAGTCGACTTTGCTGTTCTTAAATTCAGTTATTAACTAAATAACGATTTATCCTCTGTACAGTGGCCATTTTGGGACATCCCCAAAGTCATTGGGATATGTCTTCATGGAAATATAGTGCCAAATATCATGGCATTCTATCCAAATAGCTGTTGAGGTATTTCACCATCAACCACGATGGTCTGGCCAACTGACTAACATTGCAATCCCAAGAGCCATCTACAAGAGTGGCTACAAGCTAGTGCTTTAGTTAAAGACAGCACTATGTTAAACAGTACATACTGTATGTGTGTGTTTTTCTGCAGGTATTTCGTTGCCTTCCTTCATCCCTGGTGAGGAACATGTCCGAGCTGGAGCAGTACCAGTCCAAACCGGGTTTGGCCCAGACCGACCTGGGCCGCGCTCAGGAGGAGCTGCGCAAAATCCGAGGCTTCCTGGTCCAGTTTCCTCTGGACTTCCTGTCTGAGGAGAACCTCATGCCCTCTGTTGGAACAAAGGAGTCCATGGTCCCGACTGAGATCTGGACATAAAAGGATGTGCCACTACTGCCAGCCACTGGAACATTGGATTTAAATTATTTCTTGAGTATCTTCGAGGGAAGTATCTGGATTTTGGTTGTCATCAAATGTGAAATATTGGATTATTGGAGAGGTCGCCTTTTAATCCAGAGATGAGAGTCTCCTCTGGATTGATATGACTGCTGGGCATTGACAAATCTCTCAAATCTGTTTCTACTGAAAAACACTAAACCGTAGTAAAAGCTTATTTGGGTAAGCATTAAAGTGCTCATATTATGCTCATTTTCAGGTTCATAATTGAATTTAGAGGTTATATCAGAATAGGTTTATGTGGTTTAATTTTCAAAAAACACCATGTATTTGTTGTACTGCACATTGCTGCAGCTCCTCTTTTCACCCTGTGTGTTGAGCTCTCTGTTTTAGCAACAGAGTGAGGCATCTCACTTATTTTCTTATCTTTGTTGGGAGTTGCACATGCGCAGTTTCTAGGTAAGGACTACTAGCCAGTCAGAAGCAGAGTATGAGGGAGTGCCATGCTAGCAGCTAGGCGAGCATTATAACATGTGTTATAAAGTGACGCACGTTCGTCACGGAACTAAAGGCTGGACTACAATAGAGCTGTTTGGAGCAGTTTGTGAACAGTGTTTTTTGTTGGAGGTGGTAAGTCCCTTTGGGGTGGACTTTGGGCTTTTTCACTTTATAAACCTATAACGTGCACAAAAAAGATATATAACACAATAAAGGAAAGGGAAAAAGCCAAAAAGCATAATATGAGCACTTTAACACTTTTGGGATGTATAAAGAACAAAAACATATCGCACTTGAGGACAACATTTATGACTGCATTCAGGCTGTGGAGATGAAAAACTTTGGGTTTTGGGAATCAACTCTACTCTGCACTATTAGACCTTTTGGATTGTTGGAAAAGCTCACAAGACAGCGAGGATTTCTGAGAAACCAGGGTGAGGCGGTAGTAAAGTTTTTGACAATGACACTAATAAATAGTTGCCTCATTGTTTAAAATGGTCAAAACAAAAACTGAGAGAGTGATGCATGTGATTTACTGAGTTTGTGGTGTATGCTCAGAAGGTGCTTTAGTGCTGTGGATGCTGTTTATGAGCTCACAGAGGACTCGGTGAGCTGCTTCAAATGAGTTTAAAAGCTAGTTATCTCAGATGCATCTTAAGCATCTTTTCTGTAAAACAAATGTAAACGTTGAGAAAGTGACTCTTAACTCTTAACTGTAGATCTCTTCTTTGGAAAATAATGCCTCCTAGTTATGATTGTCAGTTGACATGTCTTTGGCAAGCAGTTTTACAATGTGTCACGCAATCCACATCATTTTCTCAGGTGCCAAATTATACTCAGCAATGAACACATTTTGTTAAATACTTTAAATACCTGCAGATGATTTAAAGGATTGCAAAAGGATTGTTAACATATATAGCCTATGTCTTTTTGTGTTTTTATACAAGACATGTATTCATAGTATGCACCAGGTAACGCCACTCTCTCTCTCTCACTAATTTACAGATCTGGTCTCTCATTGCATTGCTTGCATTTCCTCAAATTAAGTGGCTCCTAAAGTGGGATTAGAGGTCCAGAAACCCTGAAAAGCTTCGTCTTATCATTGGCAGAGGAAGACTAGTTTAAATTATTGTTTCCACTCACAATGAATTCTCCTAAGCCTGTGAAACCAGTTGTATAATGTATTGCGTGCCTCTGAAGGAAGCTTTCCAAAGTTGAGTAGAAGTAGGAAATAAATACTCAAAATCAATCTCTGCCTTTGTGAGCAACACTAAATTGCTGGAGTACCAGTAACACAAAATCTAGTGTATTTGTCCAGGATGGACAGAGTAACAGATACACCTGAAGTCCAATCCAAGAGCCCTGCAATACCTTTCGTAAAAATTCTATTTCGACTGTGTTTTGTAGTAGTTGTACTGGACAAATCCAACACGTGTGATAGCTCTTTACTGTGCAGCACATGTACAGAGACAATTTTACAACAGTGGTGCATGATTTTACTAACTGTGCTCAAATCATGTTAACACGATTGCCATAATGCATGTACCAATCACATCTCCGAAAAGAAGCCCGCATATTTCTTGCCAAAGGTGTTTTGTGACAGATAATTATTAGACACGAGGTCTGAACTTTACTGCTGAGATCAAAGTGTTGAGCTGATCCAGGTACAAAGCTTATTCAGCTCCTTTACATCCTACTGTGTTCAGAGGGGTGAGTAGAAAACGATTGTGGTTGAGATGATCAAAGGCTGAAAAGGTTGTGGTAAATAAGATCAGAGGCTAGATGAGACAATCGGCCCGCACATTCAAATGAGTAATTTCCTCTTTGCTCAGCAGATGGTGCTAGCTTCTTAAAAACAAGTTTGTGTACAGAAGTCCAATACAGGCCCTTAAGTTGTGCTGTCTGTTTTTCTCAGTCTTATGGCGACGGCTTTCTATTAAGTGAAGAAATACAGTACAGTGTTTGAAACAATGAAAATAAAAAAACAATATTTTTCATATAGCATGCAACTGAACACTGTCCTTTGAAGATTACAGTTTGAAATCGCTTGTTACGTTTCCAGTTTACTGGCAGTTCCAGTGGTTTTCTTGATGAAGCTTTTTACTCCGAGTGAAAATGAATTCTCCTCTATTGTACTGTAATGTAACACAGCCTGTTTCTGTCAAAGGGTATGTGAGCTACAGTATGGAGCAATTGTTGTAATTTGTATATGAGGATGTATGGAATATTTTTTATATTTGTCACAGTGTCTTGTTTGATTACCAGCCTGCTCTAAATGTGAAGTTAAAGAACCATGCCTTCTTCAGAATCCCATCTGTGTTCAGTTATTGTGATGTATGCATAACATGCCACAGCAAATAATTGGTTAATGACCTTCACTAAGCTGATGAAACAATAAGGGCTGGCTTTGAAACTGCCAGTAAGAGGAGTACTGCAAATCAAAAGCATTTTTTCAGAGATCCTTAGTATTCTCATAAATAATAATAATAATAATAATAATAATAATACATTTAATTTGTAATGCACTTTATATTTAAGCAAATCTCAAAGTGCTACATGATAGTGCTAAAAATTATAAAAACACATGGAGAGCATGAAAAGAAAAGGAAGTAAATAAAAGGCAAAAGGACACAAGTTCACTCAAAAGCTACAAATAAGCCACACATCATTTAATGACATACATAACACACCCGACATGTGAATCACTGGCATTTATTTAACAGAAGCAGACAATAACTGCATTGTATGGGATCCGATAATGAAAAATAGATATTTTTTTATTTTTTTTTAATGGGACCAGGAATTTGAATGTTAACTGAAGTGATAATGAATGAAAACATAACAGCCTTTGTTCTGACAAAGACAAACCGTTTTACTTTTCAGTTTGTACTGATTTTGACATCACTATATTGTTTACCAGAGCTGTATTTGTCATTGCATTATCAGTGGAATATGAATCATTTAACATTCTTTAAACGTGTATTTTTTTTGTTAAATGTGTGGTATGGATGGTTGTGGATTTGTAACTAAACCTATTTTTCTTTATCATAACCATTGCGCAGCAGTCTTTTCCGTCAACTTTCTGTAACCCTTGGCCTCAGTTCAGCTGATCTTGCTTCCACTGTTTATGCACAATACCTTTTTTTTGTACAGTGAAAGAATTCCTAGTTTCTGTCTGTTCGTGTAACTCAATAATTTCAGTGGCTAACAAATAAAATTATTATTCTTTATTTATTTTTTTATTGAATACTTTCATTCTAGTTGATGGAAGAACATTTTGAGAAATATTAGGTCTTGCCAATGTTTTCCTTCTATGTTTAGGTTTAATGTTATTAATGCAAGTCTCAAATACAAAAGCTATGATTGTGAAAAAGTAATCTGCATGGGAAAATTAAAATGAAGTTTGAAGCTGCTGATTCCAACGAAATCTACTTTCTGTGCCAAGTCTTATGAAATAACCAGAAAGTCTCCTTCAGGTTGTTTTCCTAAGGTTGAAGTAGTGATGTAAAACTGGGCAGTCCTCCTTGAAATGCTCTGTCAAAAATTCAGACAACAGAGGCTTGTTCAGTTTGGAAGTCGAAGGAGAAATTCGGTGGAAAGCTGCTCAGACCTGAGGGCCGACATGCTCACGTGCTTAGTTGCAACTTAAAGGAACACGCCGACTTATTGGAAATTTAGCTTATTCACCGTAACCCCCAGAGTTAGACAAGTGGATACATACCCTTCTCATCTCCGTGCGTGCTGTAAGGCTGTCTGACGGCTCCAGCGGCATCAGCCCATCACAGAACATGCAGGTGAATGGTTCCAGAAATCCTACTGCTCCGAATAAGTGACAAAATAACGCCAACATGTTCCTATTTACATGTTGATTTGTAGAGTCACAGCGTGCACAAAAAACAACGTAACTATATTCTCAGACAGGCTTAATGCAAAGCAAATCATTCCGCCCAAGTACTATATTCTTCCGCCTGAGAATATAGTTCCCGGTTTGTTTACGGTTAGAAGATGGCTGTGTCTCATGTTACACTGTTTTTGTCGGCCAGCGCTCTGATAAATCACAACATGTAAATAGGAACATGTTGCGTTATTTCGTCTATATTCGAGCAGTAAACCATTCACCTGCCTGTTCTATGATGGTGATGAACTATCAAGAACATTACAGACACAATAAAAAAGAAGGGTGTATATCGACTTTACTCTAACTCTGGGGGTTACGAATAATACAAAGTAATAAATTAAGTGCGTGTTCCTTTAAAACGTAGCTCCTATAGTGGGATTATAAAATCATTGTTTCCTATCAACTGCCATTACCTTGATGATGTCGTCAGGGTTATCCTAGCTTGAACTTGTAACTTTTGAGTATTTAACAGGAGTCCTGTGTTACGAACTGGTGGTGTTAAAAAGAGTTTGTGTAAAGAAGGACTACATTCGGTTGCATTATGGGAAACGTGGGTGGAATCTAGTGTTTTTGCATCTTCCCCCAATATACTAAGGACTAAAACAAAAGAAATAGCAACTAGTAACTACAGCCAAACATGGCTGTCACTACAGTCAAATATATAATAACCCCTTCAGACCCGCATTTATTTGACTGGGTAAAATTCTTTTTTTTTTAACTGATTCTGACTCCTCTCCAACATAAAAACAAAGTGGAAAAAACACATTTTTGGTAACTCATGTTTTTAATAGTATTTTTTCATGTCCATTCCAATGGACACCACGATGAGATGGGTGTAAAATGTCATAAAAAATTAAGAAAAATAAGGCTGAGTTTTTCCACATAGTAATCAATCGGGTATGACCTAAACATGTGGAACTGGATGTTTGCATGGTTTTGAGTCTGTGTACAGTTCTGCACATGAACTTGATAGGGGTATCTCAGCGTGGGTAGGGAACAGCAGTGATCAGTGTCATCACCAGGAAAACCCAGAACCTGCAAGAAGATAGATAAATGAAATTCCTGTACAGTATGGCATATGGCATCTGGTAGCCTCTTTCTTTTCATCATAATTTGGCATGTGGTCAACCATGTCATACTGAACTTCACGTAGAGGCCTTAAATCCTGGACTGGTCTGTGAGCTGGTCTGGGCCACATTCATCTTGAAATGGAGGAGATCCTGGATGTCTTTGGTCTGGATATTGGCCCTCTTTCTGTACGGTACAGACTGACAAGTTGATTAAGCAGGTCTACACCGCCCATTGCTTCGTTGTACAGCTTAACCACCTCTGGACGGGGTACACCATAAAAAATTGGGCCTTCTTTTTGTCCCACCGCTGCACTTCATTCATTCTGCCAACACCGACGTAGTTGGAGGCCATGACAACTGGTCTGTTGTCATACCATTTGACCAGTGCTACCTTACCATCACGGCTTACAACTTCATCACAGCTTCCTCGAGGCTTTTTGGCCATCTCTTTGTCAGACTGTAGAGGAGGCCTGGCAAAGACCCTTGCTGTCCCAGCGGCATGAATTTTCCTCTCAGCCAGCAGCTCCAGAAGATTGTACTTTGTGAAATAATTGTCAAAATACAACTTGTGGTTGGCCTCGGTGATCCGCTGGCTAAGATGGTACACCACTCCAGCTCCAAGTCCTAGCTGCTTCCTGTGCTCTTGTGATAGCTCCATTTTAGTGCCTTGGTGCAGCAGGAAGTCGTAGGCCATGCCACTTTTCCCACACGGGAAGTATATTTTCACCCCCCATGGGTGTCCTCCTCCTGTCCTCCTCTGTCACTAAACTGTCTTTCTCCTCTATCTCAATCTCATTTGCCACATCAAGTTCTTCTGGCATGCATGTAACCTCTCAACTGTCCCTCTCTGAATCTAATAACAAAACAATCACATTTTAACTCACTTTATGTATTCTTACTCTTGAACTATTATGCATTCTATTTAGATCTTACATATAAGACCTTAAATTGATAAAAACCACATACTAAGAATTAAAGACACTCTTCGTTTCTAAACTTACCACCTATCTCACTCCTGGTTTCATCCTCCTCATTTCCCGAGTTCAAGGAGTCAAGTTCAGATAACTCTCCATTTAGGAGACGTTCAAGGAAGTCTTCGACTTTATACTCTACAAGAACATTATGTACAAAAAAAATATATATTTAAAATTTTGTAATCATGAATAAATAAACTGTGACACCATACTTTACCTATGAAAATCTTACAGGTATTTTGTTTCTTTATATACTGACACTAAATATGTGAGCGTTAGCTAAACCTGCCCACCTCCTGATGTCCATTGCAATGGACATAGGACTTTGAAAAAAATCCTATAAATTAATGATATATGTTCAAAATAACTTGAAATATTGTCACTTATAACAGTTAAAATTATACTGACAGCAAATGTGCTTGGCCAGCATGAACATAAATTTATATTTTTGATTGAAAATGGGCACTTCTCTTCCCTCTCTGCAGTCGCTCCGCCATGTTTGTCTTGTCCGATCATGACCATTCCAATGGACACGTAATAAATATATATATAATAAATCGAGTGAGGTAAAGAGTAGGAATATTTATCTCTGAAATGTAGTGGAATGGAAGTCTAAATAGCATAAAAAGAATATGCCTCTGTTGCACTACCCCTTTAAGAAAAAATCTAATTTCGATTTAAGTATGTCAGTACAAGGTAAATTATTGGGAAACACTGGAGGAACATAACAAGGCTTACATAATGAAGTAAATGAAGGTTTGGAAGTCAAAGGAGGAGTTCTGTGGGAAACACACATGTCCACACCTGAGAGCAGAGTAATAATGAAGTGACTCATTACTTGGAGGCCCATTTATTAGATCATTAAAATCTCTTCTTTGGAAAATCTTCCTCCTAGTTATGATTGTCAGTTGACATGTCTTTGGCAAGCAGTTTTATTGTTTTTTGTGCCACGCCTTTTGCATCTTTTTCTGAGGTGCCAAATTATACTCACAAATAAACACATTTCATTGAAGACTTTCAATAACTCAGAATTAGAATCAGAATCAGCTTTATTGGCCAGGTTTGCGTAAACAAACAAGGCATTTGATACAATAACAACGATGATGATGTAAAAGGATTGTGAAAGGATTGTTAACATATATAGCCTATTCCTTTTTGAAAAAGAAAAGAAACAAAAAAAGAAGTTTGGGAGTCCCTTTTGCCTCAGCAGACCCCGCCCATAAGAGGCGTGGTTTGCTGAGGCAGTATAGGCAGTGCGCTCCCCCCTCCTCCTGTATATTCACTGGCTGTCACAGCAGCGGTTGTAGGAAGAGCACAAGCAGGAATCCACTTTCCACGGCGCTTCACCTTTCTCTGTTCCGTCTCCATCCCGCAGACATGGATCTGGAGGTACTGATGCACACGGCGCTTCCACTCCTGGCGTCTGCGCTCTAGCTGTGCGCTCCCGGCCCGTGTCACGTCCCAGCCTGAGGACCACAAGGAGACTTTTATTATTTTGAGACAACACTGTGTAGCAGAGAGGGCACGGTAGAGACTGAGCAGCAGAGAGAAGGGACCACACAGTCGTGACAGCCAAGGCCGTTTCAGGATATCGGGCAACTGACTGAGAGAGGCTTTTGGTGTCCTCCATCATGGCGAGTGACTCTCCAGCTCGGAGTCTGGACGAAATCGACCTGTCCGCTTTGAGGGTAAGAGGATGTGACATTTTACACATTTAAAATATAGCTTCTCGTGAGAGAAACTGGTGTGTGTGCGGCGCGCGCGCGCGCGCGCGCGCGCGCGCGTGTTTCTCCTTTTCTTTGCACCTGACAGCCTTCCCTGAATAGCAAACCGGGTTGGAGAGCCGAGGCGGATGTGTGGGAGCCAGGCCGCCACAATGTGTCAAATTATAGCAACAATTATATATAGACGTTAACTAACTTGACAGCTGCCTCGCGCATCTGAAGCTTTATCCTGATTCAAGTCAGGGACAGGAAGGTGGATGGTGTGTGTGTGATGCTGAGTTGAGGTTGAAGCTGGGATTCTGCTGACCTGGATAGAGAGGTTTTATGTATCTCTTTTTGTCAGGGCCAGGCTATTCTAGGCCCATCAGCCTTGATTCAGACAGCAGTAGAATTTAACCTAGGCTATTTCTCCCACACACTGCTCCTTCTCTTGGCTTGTGTGTTAGAGAGCAATACATGAACGGTTCCTTGTTTTCAGACCCAAATAGTTCTTTATCCAGACCCTCCAGACACCCCCCCCCCCCACCCTTTATGGTAAACTTGTTGTTTTTACCCTGTTAGTGTGTGAGAGAGTGTGTGAGAGAGTGCCAACCTACCTGTAGTCCGTGTAGCTTGCTCTCCATCAAAGCTGAAGCTGTGCATGCTGCAATAGCCAGTTCTTTTGTTCATTCGGTGTGTGCTGCAAACCACAACACACACTCACAGACAGACAGACAGACAGACAGACATGCACGCAAACAGCCTCCTGCTCTCGTGTTAATGCGTGGATACCCATGTTTCCGCTTCGCTGGGCTGTGTGTGTGGGTGTGGGTGTGGGTGTCTGCTGGGCTGATAGTCAGCTGCACATGAGAAAAGGGCTCCAGCTCTGAAGACCTGTTTGCTGCTCTGAGAAACGAAACCACAACACACACACACACACACACACGCACGCACGCACGCACGCACGCACGCACGCACGCACGCACGCACGCACACACACACGTCTGTATTTACCTGTTTCCATGTCTGCTTAATTGTGCCTGAATGTCTCTTTTTATACCCTTCATTCTGTCTGTCTCTTTCTCTCTGTTCGTGTCTGTTTGCTTGTCTCTGTGTCTGCTTAAGTCCCAAATGCTCATCCAGCTACCCGAATGCTGTTCCACCCTTTTCTATCAGTTTTTGCGTCCGTTTTTCCAGCATCTTGTTCGTCTGACCGACTGAATGCATCTCCCTGTCTATCTGCCAGCCGCCCTGTCTCTTAGCATAACCTCTCTCTGCCCACCTCCCTGCCCTGCCTGCATGAAGAGTAATGTTCACGGGGGAGGTGAATGAAATGTCAATAACAAATGCTACTTTTGAGGTTTACACCTGCAGCATGTAGCGCGTTTTCACCAGTGTGGGGGGAGCAGAATTGGGGGTAGAATGGAAAGGAGAACTTGAAGGAAGCCGAGTAGGAGAGGGAGAATGAGGCAGACGGTGACGAAGATGAATAGGGAAGAGGAAGGAAGTGTTTGTGCATTGGGAGTGAGCCTGTGCATGTTCTGTTCTTTCAGAGGCATGATGTCAACACATGTCTCTCACTGTGACTCAGGCAGCTGCAAGGACACACACACACACACACACACACAAAAACAAACACACAAACACACAAACAAACAAACACACACAAATAAATAAATGCTCTCGTTTATTTGTACATGTTTGCATGGCATGGTCATGTATTTGAAAGTGTGATAGTTGAGAATAGTCTCATCAATCGTGATCCTATCACAGCTATTTTATGTATATGATTTTGCATTTTTGCATGCATACACACAGCTTATTACCAGAAGGAGAACGGTCCTAATAGTGTCATTGGCTAAGTAACCTTATGGGATTGTTAGAATATGATTTGTTAGAAGAAAAACACTTCAATAAAGTCTTTAAACACTTTCTGACCTGCCGATGGCTCACTTGGTTCAAACTTTTGCTGTGCAGCCAAGCTTTGTTTAAAACCAATCCCAAAGATACAGTATTTCCATTTGATCAAATTTTGCAGCCATAAAAAAACCCTCCCAAAAAACATGTAGTCTCCATTTTAAATATTCCCCTCAGTGTAAAGATCACATAGTTGTAGCCCACATTTTACAAAACCACATCATGGAATCTTAAGGTGCATATGGGCTAGGTCTACCACTGATGTTTTGATGAAACAAAGATTAATCCCTGTCTGGACCTATTTACAGAACACACTCTTTGTCTCTCTATCTTTACACACACACACACACACACACACACATACACATACACATACACATACACATACACACACACACTCACTGTCTCACGTGAGTGTATAGTCAACCACTGGCTAGACAGGAAGTAGGTCAGCTGGCTCTGACGAGGTTGGGAGGAGAGGGGGGGTGGGTGATTTTAATACTGGCATTGGTGGTGTTGATGGGGGGGGGGGGTTCAGGGGACAGAGCCTGCTCTTGCACTCGGCTGCTCTTAGGCACACTGACCATAGCACACACGTACATACACTGATACAAAGAGACCGACAGAATTGAGTGGGAAGTAGAGGGGGAGAGAGAAGTGGCTTTTTATGTTTGCTGTCTCTGCGCTTTTCCCTCTTTTCTCTTTGTCTTTCACTCTCCCTTGTCTTTCTTGTGCCTCATCAGCTCCCTGCGACATTTGCCGGTGTCGCACGTCAACCCCGGCAGCTTTTTTATAGATGCCGCATGTATCACTCGAGTGGGAAAGGCCAGAGTTAGAGGCACACACAGAGATGTCCCTGCTGTTGTGTTGTGACTCTCAATGACAACCAAAAGAACAGAAGAGGTCAAAACGTTGTGGTTTTCATACAGACAACAGTGGTTTTTATATAAAGTGATGAGCACATGAGCGCACACACACAGGTCAGAGGCGTCAGAAGCACGGGTTCATCCAGTCAGCTGACGAGAGCAACAGATGGTAAACCAGCAGGAAGTATAGCCAGAGCAACAACACACACACACACACACACACACACACACACACACACACACACACACTGGCGATACACAAATGTGCTGTGCAGGGACTCAGGTGTGAGATCTGAGATGAAAGCATGCAGGTGAGAATGAAGCGACAGTGATACGGTCAGAGAAAGAAAGGGAGGAAAAAGACGCAGAGGGAGAGAGACGAGGCGATGGATTCAGAGAGTGAAACGGGACGTGTGAAGATTAATTGAGCTTAGAGAGACTTAGAGAGACAATGAGAGACGGAGAGAGCAGAGAGAGGAGAAGAAAGCGACAGAGTCTGTGCCCGGGCTAAAAGGTGGAGATGTGACCAGTGACTAAAGTAGTCCGAAGCAAAGACCCCTCTCCAGATTTCCTCCCACCCTCCCTCTCCGTCGCCGTTGCCCAATAAGGCCACATTCCTCGGCCCCTCACCATGGACGCCATAGTAACGGGGCCAGAGCAGTGCCCAAGGCTTACACAGAGCTTATTCATGAATAGTCTATATACTGTATGGCAGTCTGTCGCTGAGAAATGCCTCTCTCCCACCCACCCTCCTTTCCACTCTGCCAGCCTGCTTCTAGTTGACCTATTATCCCCCCCCCCTTGCTACACTTATACAAGCACTAATATGTAGGTTGGCTAAAAATCTGCAAAGAATCTCCCAAATTAAATCAGTAATCAATAACATTTGTATGTACAGTTAAGTGTCCTTTTGATACTTGCAACAGTTAATTTAGGCAATTAGGAAAGATTTGCAGTAATTAGCAGCCACCCTGTCTGATTTCTGAATAAAAAGCTGTGATCTTTTCTAGATTATAGATCTGAATAATAATGATGATGATAATGATAATAATAATAATAATAATAATAATAATGCATTGTTTCAGCATGCTTTAAAGACATTTATGGATACATTCAAACATGAGTATGCACAAGGCCACGCTCCCTAACTCAATCTGTCTTCCCTTTTCTTTTCTCTCGCACTATAACACACACACTTTTGAAGTGCTTGAAGAATTAAACGTGCACGTAAACAACTCCATAGTAGGAGCTGAGTCCCTCCTTTGGGTCTGACTTACATGGTGCAGGGCTGGAAGTCCGATAGAAAGATGGATTGAAATGACAGAGGGAGAGAGCAGGCAGGCAGAAATTGCGAAGAAAAGATGAATGATGAGGGGGACGGAGGGATGGACGGAGGCATGACAAGAAAAGGTGTGAGATGACAGGTTGGCAGAGATGGATGGAAGGAGCGGATGGGTTCATTTGCATCGCAAAACATACTCTGTGGTGCGTATCCCACATTACACGCCACATTACATGTAGTAATTTGAGCCATTGTTAATATAAAACTATTGATAAGTGCAGTTTTAATGGTAATTATTTTAACTTTTGTAGCACATATTACTCCGCTCGGTAGCAAACCCCACGTATCTGGCATCCAAGTGTGCTTAAGTATAAAAGTGACAGTAAATAGAAATGTTTAACTCCGGTCTGGTTGATACAGTCAGAACTTAAATCCTCTGTAAGTAAAAATGCAGTACTTAGTCTGGCTTTTTAGCTGCAGGAACGCACAATGAACAGACTTAACCAATGAAGATAATGAGAATAATTATCAGCTGTAGCCCGACTGTACACAAGGAGATATATATGGTAATATGCAGTGTCAAGTAGGTCTGAAATGTTCTTTTCATGACTTTACAAGAACACAATGCTTTGTTTTTTGTCTGTAATGAGTGCAGTTTCTTTTGACATTGCACTTTATCTCTTTAATTTGTTCCCCTGTGTGAATACAGCTTCACAGATTGGATTTACGGATTTATTTCTGTTAAAGTGTAATTGCACTGTTGGGGTTTTTACCTTGTTAAAACGTGTTCACACAAATACTTCTTTGTTATTGTTTTATTTCCTCCTAATCCACATATCACATATTGTTAAAAAGGTGTATTTGTGTGATGAATGTACATGGAAATGTTTGGTCTTAAACCGATTAAGAGAAACCATATCAGATAGACATCTCATGCCAAGGTCTTCTGTGGTATGTACAGTACTGTATCCTCTTCGGCGGGCTGTAAATCTGTGATTAAGACTTGACTCCTGTTAATGTACTGTACATGTCTGGGTGAGACATACTGGGAATTTGGCTACCACAGCATTTCCTTTTTTAAAAGCAAGCAGTGGTGAACCATGTTGTTCAGTGTAAGTGTTCTTATAAGAGGCAGACTCGGCCCCAGCATGACTCCTATCATCCTCTTAGGGTCTCTAATTCAATCCATCTCACTTCTCTGTAATTCACTTTCTATACACGCTAACTGCACTCACCTGGCTGCTGCCGACAGTGAATAGAGACCTATACTTCAGATACACAATAACCCTACATAATCTGGAGAAGGACCAGCCTGGATGAGTTTTAAAAGAATAATAATTAGTTTTTCCAAATTTCTAACGCCTGGAGTCTCACATAGTTGGCCATTTTACTGCGTCAAAACATTAGTTAGCAAACACTGGCCTATTTACATTTCCACCGCAGTTTTAATAGTTAATAATTATCTTAACTGTTGTATCACAAATTACTAAACTCAGTAGCAAATCCCAAGTCATTGGCACCCAAGTATGCTGAAGTATAAAAGTTACAGTATAAATAGAAATGTTAAACTAAGGTCTGGTTGATATAGTCATAACTTAACTCCCCTGTGAGGAAAATTCAGTTCTCAGTCTTTCTTTTTAGCTGCTGGAACACACAATGAACAGAATCAACAGATGATGTAGCCCAACTGTGAAAAAAAAAAAAATAAAATAAATGGAGATAAATAGTTGGTAGTATGCAGTATAAGTGTTAAGTAGGTATAAAATGATCTTTTTATGACTTTAAGAATAATGAGTGCAATTTGTTTTGACATTGCACTTTGTCTGTTTAATTTGTTCCCCTGTGTAAATACAACTTCACAGATTGGATTTACGGCATCTGCACTGATTTATTTCTGTTTTAGTGTTATTGCACTGTGGGATTTTTTAACCTGGTGAAACATGTCCACAAAAATATAATTGACTTCCTTCTAATCCACATATCACGTTATTGTCAAAGGATGTACTGTACTTGTCTTAAACCGATAAAAGAAACCATATCAGATAGACATCACATGCCAAGGCGTCTTTGGCAAATCCATTTTATATCCCTGTTAATAATAAAACAACAAAGGTGTGATTTTGTTTAGCTTTTAAGTGTTTGTCCTTTAGTCACTTAATTTTAAAGAGTTATCTGAAAAAGTTGGTTGTCAGCCAGAGACAACAAGACGAACGGGCAGCACTGGCTCTTAAAAAGTGGAGGATAATAGCCAGGCTTCTTCAGAATGTGGCCAGTAACAGCGGATTAATAATTAACATTAACCACTCAGCTTCCGCAATCCGCAAGTTATTTTTTTAGTTGACAGTATGAAGAAATTCAAGGCACTCTGATGTAACTTTAAAAGTATCGTATTAAGGCATGAGGGACATGCATGTGTTTCAACTAGGGAGTCTGTCAGACTTTGTCACACACATCATGTGCCATAATGAAGAAACGTCATTTGATTTCATTAACTGCTTTGCTCTAACTCAAAGCTTAAATGGGTCAAATTGAGCCACAACATAATAGCAGGATTAGAGAAAGAGAGCTATTTGAAGAAAACTATTTCAACTATTGAAGTATGTGTTGATCAGGGGACAGTCACACTTCCGACTTACGTTGTTCTCAGCAGTTGTGGTCCAGTCAGTGTGGTAAGGAAATGCATTTATGGTCAATTGTGGCCCGTATTCCCTTTGCATGTGTTTACACCTGATTTTATTGTAAGCCGTTTGTTCTGGTTTTAGTGTTAAGGTTAGAACTAGGGTAAACTTTTGGTAAGGTAAGAGTTAATGTTAGGAATGCAGTGGAGAGGATTAAGGTTAGGTTGAGGAATGAAAGAATGAATGCAGGAAAAGTCCTCACACATGTTGTAAAGTGGCTTTCACAAGAACTGCAGCCCTGCACTCTAAAACCCATTATTTCTAATGGCCTGCACTACTCATAGACCAACACCCCCTGTTCAACACATCTCAGTGTCCTCATGCCCAAAGTTATTCAACCTACTTTTACACAAAACCATTCCATGTCAAGAAGACATGGCAAAATGCAAAATTATCAAGACCAAAACTGTTTTTTTTTTTTTGTATCTGTGGATGTACAGGGATGTCACTAGAGAAGCTCTCTTCTTGTAGTATGTTGTACCAGGTGAGTGTAAAGAATGAAATGGAGATTAGCCGTCTATGAACAATGAATGTCATGCTTTCAGTGTTTAACTGAATGCAAGCAAGATAACGTTGCTCTTATTCTGACTTCTAGATAAGTGGTAAGTGAGGTCAGGAAAACCTTTCTTAACGACACTTATATTAAACATATTGTCGCTGTTGTGTGAAATCCTCGCAATCTTTTCTTTAAGAAATGTTGTCATAGAAATTGAAAGAAGTCTCGCTCCTATGTGGGTTTGGAAAATTGGAAGATGTCTGGTCGGTTATGAAATATGAAGAAAGTAAACCTCTTCTTAAAACTCGACAGTTTGGGAGAACTGATGTGTGTTTTTACATTACATCTCAAAGAGTCAAACCAAATTTTTACTAGCTATGTATTATGTGCATTTGTTATTCAGTAGCTCCACTGACACACACACACACACACACACACACACACGTATTAATGTCTATGACCGTGATTCATCGGCCACCAGTGAGGTCATGTGGCAGTCATGTGACGCTGGCAAACGATCAACAAGGAACACAAAATGAGGGAAGGGGCCAAAATATCTCTGTCATCGGGAACTCTTAACCACAGGCATACAGACGTGCACATGCTGACACGCATGCAGACGCACTGACAAAGCCTGGTGCACACTGAGAGCTCATTCTGCAAGTGTCCCATAAAATATGAATGAATATGAGTGCTATATTTTTATCAGCGAGCCTAAGGACACGTATGAACTGGAGCAGCAGAAACGCTCGGTTTCTCTAGCCACAGCACTTATTCTGTATGTTGTGCTTGGAGGTTAGGCGCCACATGCATGTATGCTTAAATATTGTGTCCTCCATTGCTTGTGGTGGTTAATTCACATGTGTGTGTGTGTGTGTGTGTGTGTGTGTGTGTGTGTGTGTGTGTGTGTGTGTGTGTGTGTGTGTGTGTGTGTGTGTGTGTGTGTGTGTGTGTGTGTGTGTGTGTGTGTGTGTGTTGTGTGTGTGTGTGTGTGTGTGTGTGTGTGTGTGTGTGTGTGTGTGTGTGTGTGTGTGTGTGGGGGGGGGGGGTGTATTATTTTTTATTATCTGAATGTTGTGTAAAAACAGAAAGAGAATGCATCCTTAGATGCATCTTGGGAGATGCTGTCAGAACTTTGTACACAGCTCTAAGAGTTGACACTCACACACACACACACACACAAAGACAAGACACAAGTGAGGGGAGGAAAAATCTACCTGCATAAGCTGAAGGCCTGATAGCAAGGCAAACAGTTGCAGAGATTGCAGAATGCTGCTGCCTGACTGTTGAAAGAGGCTTGCAGTCTCTCTCTGACTCTCTTTTTCGCACATACAGTACACGCGCATTTGGTTAGCCACACACTCTTCATTTTGAGCCCACTCATACTCGTTGGAACATTTGAACACTAGCCCTTGTGTAGGAGTGCGCTTTTGGCACAGTGTGTGAGTGTGGTTATGAGAGTGTGAGAGAGCGAGACAGCGGGAGGATGTACTTGAGACAGAGAGAGAATTAGTTTGTGTGTGTGTGTGTGTTATTGTATGTGAGGGGAAAATGCATGTGTGAGTGTCTGCTGCACACAACAGTGAAATAAGGGTGACAACAGGAACAGGAAGGAAAGAGCAAGAAAAGGCAGTGTCTTCAGAAAGCGCTGACAGGTTGACAGGTCTGCTGAGACCCGCAGAAACCAACATATAGAGACAGAGCGAGGGGGTCAAAGAGGGGGAAGAAACTGGGGAAAGAGAGGGAAGGAAAAGAGAAAAAACAGAAGAAACAAAGAAAGGTAACCTTTACAAAGACTATACGCATGCAGACACCTTGAGCATGTAGGCCTACAAAGTACTGTAGAGCCCCAAAATGCACTTCGCAGTTTTCTTTCTTCATTTGGCAATGATTTGGGGTCCTTTCCTGCTCTATGTACTGTGGCAGCACACGTAACTGTGTGTTATGCCAGCAAAGTTGGCTGAATGTTCAACCGAAAATTCACATGGCATGAAAGAGAAATACAGAAAGTGAGAAAGGGAAAGCAACAGAGTCTGATAAAAGGAGGACAATGACAAAACAGAATGAAGCAGAAGAGAGAAGTGAGGTTAGAGATGAGAAAGACGGGGATGGAAATAGTGTGCATGTGTGGCTTTTTAGAACGGAAATAAAAGAGATGCTTTATTGAGAGGGGAATTGTCTGTGAAAAGTGGGTATCGTGTAATATCGTCTGTGCTAAAGCTTTGCATGAGTCCCAGTGTGGATCTACACAATACTGCAGGTTATTTCTGTGAATCGGCAAACAAAATGAGCCTCTAGATTTGCTCCCAGTCGAAGATCTTATTTTTATGCATCTTTTTTTAGCTCGTCCCTAGATGATATTGAATAGCCATTTTCAAAAAAGAAAAGAAGAAAGGGGAGGATAAAAAATGACAGACATTACGCTGGATATTGGTATATTTTTAGCTGACCCAGTAGAATTGGCTTTGAGTGCAAGGTAACCCACATTACAAGCAGTTTATAGTGAGAATCTGTAGAGTTAGAGCCCCACACTTGTTATTAGAGCATTTACAGTGTAGGGTTGCCAATAATAGACATTTTGAATATAGAATTCTTGAGTAAATGAGGGCCCAACATTAGCTCTGGCATCTCCACAGGCACCTCTGGCAGAAAGAATAAGGTACAAAGTGGAAGACAGTTAAGACTGACACAATATGAATGATGGTATGTAACACTTTCTAATAGCAAGAAGGAGGCACAGGGAGAAAAGAGACATAAGAGAAGTTGGTAAAAGTGCCTCAGTGTTTCGGGGACTCTGCTGGAATGAGAGAAGCGTTGAAAAGAAGGACACGGTCAGGAATGAAGGAGCAAGAGAGAAAGCATGTGTAGATAAAAGAGTGAGAGAGACATAGATGGACTTCGGCTGGTTGGTTAGAGAACAGAAGCTGAGAGAGAGAGAGAGAGAGAGAGAGAGAGAGAGAGAGAGAGAGAGAGAGAGAGAGAGAGAGAGAGAGAGAGAGAGAGAGAGAGAGAGAGAGAGAGAGAGAGAGAGAGAGAGAGAGAGAGAGAGAGAGAGAGAGAGAGAGAGAGAGAGAGAGAGAGAGAGAGAGAGAGAGAGAGAGAGAGAGAGAGAGAGAGAGAGAGAGAGAGAGAATACCAGCTATTGTTGGAATGCCGTAGCAACACGCGGCAGAGAGGAAGGGGGAGGTGTGTGTGTGTGTGAAGGGGTCAGTGGGTTTTATACTTTGTTCAAGTCGCTCCTTGTCAGAGATGCGTCGGGTTCTGTGTTGGCAACCTAGCGACTGTGGGCTTAAATTATTAGCTAGTCTGGACACAAGCACTACAGCACTACATTTCAGACCAATGTATCCACACCCAGGGGGCTCTCAGTTGGTTGAGCAAGACATCAGCACTGCTTGGCTTAGAGGTCCAACTCACACCATTGTCAAAAATACAGTTGTAAAATACAATGTTTGTAATATGGATAACAGGACTAGCTGGTGTATGAGCACACGCTGGCGTAGCTACGGCTTGTCATGCTTTGTCGACCATATGATTACTGTATAAATCGGATTCACGCCCATTGTATCTTGTTGCATTGAAAAAATGTTGCTAAATGTATGAACTAACGCTTCTATCAGTCCTATTCATCCTAATGATCCCACTGTGTTTGCTTTGTCGTTCTAGGATCCTGCTGGCATCTTTGAGCTGGTTGAGCTGGTGGGAAATGGCACCTATGGGCAGGTGTACAAGGTAAGATACACACAGACTTCGATACACATTAGTCTGTCTTTGCGATAGCACGCTCCTTCTTCTTATCAGCCTTTGTTCATTCTTTGCAAGTCGCCTATATGGAAAAATGACTGAAGGAAGCCGAAAAAACAAGAGATAAAAGCTGCACACATGCTTGAGAGAAATGGAGCGAATGTAAAAGTGACTTCAATGCAGAGAGGAGAAGCAGAAACTGGGGCACATTAAAATGCTTTTAGGAGAATATCCCGTTCTCCTTTTTTTTTCTCTTCACTTTCTCTCTCCCTCCCTGCTGTATTTGCGTTACTCTCTATACCTGTGCAAGGTTTTTTTTTATAAATCTTCCCTTCTAGATGAGGTATTTTAAGGGGAAGTGTTTCTCCGGGACACAGGAAACGCTTGTGCTCAGTTGGTGTGACGTTGTGACATCACTGTGGTTTGAGGCTTTAGCTGTCAGCTGGACTCAGCTGTTTCCCGGCTGTCGTTTTTAAACACTATCTCTCGGTCCATGTCACTGTCTGAACTTCCTCTTCCCTCCATGATGGCCCGTCATTCCCTGCTCCTCGCTTCCTTTTCCTGATCCTGCCGCTTTATCCTGCTACTCTGCAGGATGTGGCACCAGCCTGTGACAGCCTGTTTAGTCACCTCTAGCTGAAATAAACATGTGTTTGTTCAAATACATGAAGGTATGGACATGTGAAGGGCCCTGTAAGCGCATTTATTTTGTTTGTGTGAGAGTGTGTGTCTAATGGGACAGAGAGTCAAGGTTAGGTGGTGATGGTCACGCGGAGGTGGGACATGCTTCTCTACACTTCTGGAAATAGTCTGACATCCGTGCGTGCGTGTGCGCGTGTGTGCGTGCGTGTGTGTGTGCGTGTGTGTGTGTGTCAGAAGGGAAGGAAAAACACAAAAGGAACGGGGAACAGGAGAGTTATGTGTATCCATGTATTGCTGACTCTGCTGTTTTGGTGAAAGTCACGGCTCATTTACTGGCTGACATTCAGCCAGTCTTTTACTATACATTACCAAGCCACAGAGTGCCCATGGCAACAGCACCGGCCCGTTGGGTCTGTAGCCCATACAGCTGATCCACACTGCTCTGTGATTGGGTGTTGCATGGTGTATAATACTCAATGGAGTCTATATATAAATGAATCCTGTTACTGCTGTTGGTTGACAGATTAAAAAAAAAAAATGACGATGATGTTTCTCTGTTTTTGTGTAGACCTATACAGTTTTGATGTGTGCAATATATGTTTAGTGATCTTTTTTTAAGCCAAAAGTTGATTCAATTTTGCACATTGCCTGTTTGTGCTTTAATATTTATTCTAAACTTTTTCTTTAGGTGCTATAACTATTGGCCTACAAAGCTCATTAAAGATCTATTGCACACATTCCAAACTTCATAGGTGGAAACTAGACAATAAAACAGTAGAGCTGAAACGATTGACAGAAAATTCAAGGTTAGGTTTAGGAAACCAAACATATTTGGGTTTTTATAGGTTCAGACAAAACAAGCACATCACCAAGATATCACCTTGAGCTTTTTTAAACCATCTTCTGACATTTTGAAGTTAATGTAAAAAAATAATTATCATTTATTTTGAAAAAGTAGTCATCATATTAATCAAAAACAAAAAGAATAGTTGCAGCTCTAATATGAATATAAATATAATACTATAAAAGGCAGAACACATTCTAAAATGCTTTTTGTAGTGCTTAGTTTCAAATATTGCCCCTTCAGTGCGGTAGAAGTAGATACAGATGCAAACTGGAAATGACTGGATTCATCCATACAGATAAGAGGCAGAGTCACTTGAGTAAAAAAATGCCATCTATTTTAAATTCCTCATGCGGTAGAGGCAAGCCGCCCGAAGAGGATCAACTTATTGTGAGCCGGTGGATCTCTGAGTCACTGAGATGATAAATTGAACTTAAGGCTGGTGGGTATTAGTGAACTGGAATTGCTCTGGCTCTTGCTGAATCATTTTTAGATACTTGTTATATCAGAAAAATAACACATAGGAATACCATACTGTATGTAGCTTTGGACTGTCGTATCCCCATCTGGATCAATGCATGCTTGCCTGTGTGCTGTGGAGTGAACACAGGTGGGCTTTGAATTTTTGCTCAGATGTAAAGATTAGAGTCAGACAGGCTGTAAACATGATTTCACTCCTTGTTTTGATTCCAAAAATGAATTAAATTCGCTCAGTGTGGCCAGGAGCCAGTTTTGCTCTGATGTGTCTGTGATCATAGACTGCATGAAAAGTAGGTCTCCTTCTTCTTCTTCTTCTTCTTCTTCTTAGGAAGTTGTGCCTTGATATTTTCTTCTACAGCAGTGTTTGCTGCAGCAGTTTAGAAAATTGAGAATCTCTCAACAACTCCTCTACCCAAGCAATCTTTGATTTTGTTCCCTGTCTACTTTCTGAAGACATTCATCCAGATTAATCGCACATGTCTTATGCTATTAGATAAAATCATTTTCAATTTTGTTTCACTGAAACTGAATTATTCATTTCTGTGGATAGACAAAATGTAGGCTACCTTTTGAGCTTATTACAACTTTAATAACCCTGTTCGAGGACGTAAAAAATGAATCGGGTAAAAGCTCAAAACAGCTACATTTCCTGAGCAGCTGACATCTTTTAGATTTTTTTTTTTTCAAACTGAAATATGATAAGAAAACATCACAGAGCAAGGAACCAGTAATAATGCAAACAACATCTCAAATCAGATACTTTGGCATTGTTCCTGCAGCTAAAAACATGCAGCTAAAAACATACCTCCAAAACCAGTCCACTGCATTCTGCTGCAGTAGTTTTTACTTGTTGTACTATGTGTAATGAAGCTAGAGATATGTAGTTTTATGTGTACCCATGCATGCATTCTTTTGTGTGTGTGGTTGTAATGGCCAGCCCAGTGTTTTATGTTGGTGTTAGAGGGCCAGTAATGTGCCACATTGCTGCAGTTCTGTGTGTCTGGGAGTAAGAGATAACAGGCTATCAACAATTCCATTACCCCATCTAGTTAAATGATACAGATCTGCTCCACAGTGCTCTTTCCTCTCTCTCCATCTCTCATTCCCCTTTTCAAACACACACACACACACACACACACACACACACACACACACACACACACACACACACACACACACACACACACACACACACACACACACACACACACACACACACACACACACACACACACACACACACCAAACATCTCATCTCAATTAAAAAAAAATCTTAAAGTTGTTGCAGGTTGTTGTTTTTTGAACAGTGATAGACGAGTAGCCGCAGCGAAAAAGATCATTTTAGCTTGACTTCTCCCTCTGTCTCCCTTTCTCATTTTACATCTCCATAGCGGTTCCGTATCCTTGATTTATTTATTTTTTTTCTTCTTTTTTTTCTTTCCGGTGTCTAATCATCCCAATCACTTCTTTTTCCTTTGCTTCTGCGCATTTCTCTTATCAATATGTAATTACGTTTTTCTTCTCGTTTCCCCTCGTTTCGTTTTTGTGTTGAAACTTCCCTGGTGAGCTGTACTTAAGGGAGCAGCCTGTGCCTACAGTATGTGTGTGTATATATAGCTTCTACTGGCTGCTCTAAAAGGGCCATAAATAGAGAACACGGGTAATGCTGAATAATTAAACACATTCTCTCTCCACTTCTCTCCCTCTCCATCATCCTCTCGCTCTGTTTTAAAATGTTGTCACTCTCTCTCTCTCTCTCATCAACATCTCTCTCTCCATCTCCCTCTGTCCGCTCCCTCATCGGTATTTCCTTCCTTTATTTTGCCACGTCTCTCTCCTCCACTCTCATCTCTCCAGCCCTCCCTCCTTCCCCTACTCGCGCTCTTTTTTTATTTTTTTTTATTTTATCATGCTTCTGTTTCTGTACTGTCTTCCCCTTCTCCCTTTGCTTTCTGATGCTTGTGAATATTTGATGGGGCTTATGGCAATTGCAGTTCTCCGAATTGAGAAAGAGCCTTGCCTCAGACGCACGGTGCACATGCCAGGGGCTGGAACGGGGACCTTCTCCAGCCAGCCATTGGCCAAAACACTCCCTTGACTGACTGACAGGACGACTTATTGACTGACAGGCTTATTGATTGGCTAATCGATTGATCGCAGCTCCTCGACATTCCCGCCGTAGAAGTCATTTTTCTCCGTGACGGATGCAAGGACATGTTGAGGGGGCAACTAATCCTATCTCAGTCATAACAACACTAACCCAGCACCGACACACACATTCACACACACGCACACGCGCACGCACGAGCACGTGAACAATGACACATTCAGCCTTCAGCTTCTCATCGACTGTCTCTCCATGGCTTTCAAAGCAACAAAAACATTTCGCGTGTGTGTGCGTGTGTGTGCGTGTGTGTGCGTGTGTGTGCGTGTGTGTGCGTGTGTGTGCGTGTGTGTGTGTGTTTTCTCGCCATGACTCTGCTGTCGCCATGCAGCGAAGGAGCGGGAGTGAGAAGAGAACAATGAGGCAACCAATCTTTTTCTTTCTGATGACGGAACGCATCCACTCTTGCTCCTCTTCAGGCCGAGTGCTTCACATACTCTTTAAATATTCACCAGATACACACACACACACACACACACACACACACACACACACACACACAGTGACAGTTGGGGACCTGGGCTTTTATATGCTCACCCACTGTGACAGCCACTCTGTACAAAGAGCAGCTGTGTGCTTTCCATTTACTGCATTGGCGTGTCTGTGTAATGTGTGTGAACAAGGGTTTGAAGGAGCATGTACGTGGTGTCATGCTCTCATGTCCCTGTGTAAATTTGTCTTATGGCGTCAGGAGTGTGTGTGTGTGTTTGCGTGTGTTTATGCATATGCTTAGCTCCTGTAAAAACATTGGTTTCTTTAAAATTTATGAACCGATGAGACCACACAATGTCATGATGATCTTGTTACTTTAGCAATCCGGGGTCTCGGGATGTAAACAAATGGACGGGATGAAGATTAGGATTACGGCTCAAAGAAATGCTTCATCTTGTTAACCAATCACACCCGCACCTGTATCTTTCTTACTCCCTCTGTGCCTCTTCATCGCTTTTACCTGCAGTGTCCCTGCCTGTTTTGCAACCCGGCCCACCTCTCCTCTTCCTCCTCCTCCCTCATCCCTACTCT